>NW_026895670.1:0-171797 GCF_033153095.1 Gastrolobium bilobum | reverse complement strand
ATTTATATTTTTATTTTGAATTTAAATCACAAACCAAATTTTTGTTATAATCAAAAAAATTATTATAAAAAAAATTTAAATCACAAATCAAAATTTTATTTATTTTTTTATATTAAATCACAAATCCAGAACTCAGAGGTTTCTGGGTTTAACCGCTCTTATAATACCATTCTTGCAAATTAAAATTGTGTTTGTGAGAAATAAAATATGTCAAATGAGATGTCATTGCGTACATCTCGAAAAGTTGTGTGAAATCAAAAAAAGAATTACCTGATTTGGATAATCGAGTCAAAAGTTATGGCCTTTAGAAGTTTTATGATTAAATTAATTTTTCTTTTGAAAAAAAAAAAGTGACAGAGACGCCCCATTTGGGCGTCTTCCCCTTAGGGTGAGACGCCTCAATGGGGCGTCACATGTGACGCCCAAAAGAGGCGTCACAGTGTGCAATAGATCCGTAATTTTTTCCAAAATTACAATAAATACGTAATAATTTAATTAAAAAATATTATTTTAATTTTTTTTTTGCCAATAAAAGTGCTCTACCTGAAATCCGAGTGAAAAAAAAGTAACAACTATTTTATAATTAGAATAAATGTCACGATCCAAACCCAAATTATGACCGGTTCATTGGTTAAAATTAATCTTACCAGCATTTTGTTTGGCAAGTTTAATTTTCATTAAATATATTTAGATTTATCAAAATATATAATTAATCATCTTGTAGAAATAAAGAAGCAAATCTATGAAAAATAACAAAATAAAATTCTAAATAAATTGAAATATAAACATTGTCCGCAGCAACGATTGTCAAGTTCACCAATGATAACCACGTATACTTCTTCGATCCAACGAGAGAAGTGGAATTAGAAATTAATTATTTAACCTTATCAATCGAGGTGATCACCGTAATGTAATTTAGATGAACAGAAGAATGAAATGTTACGGTGGTTGTTCGTACATACATACTGCATAAATTCAATATATTTTTTTATTGTGCATGCAGACCATATTTAACAAAAAATTGGACATTCTTTAATTCTAATTTCGACCAAATTAATATTTTGTTCCCTTAAGAGAATATTTAAAACTTGAGTTGGTATAAAACTCTTTCCTAAAAGATCACTCTAAATTTGTTCATTAGGAGAGTACACTCTCTTAAGTTATCATTTGTCTAACATTGGCACTCTTCTACCTAATGAAAGGCTTGTCAATATGAAACAGTGTTTGGTTCAAGTTTTTGGAGAGGATTACCGGTAATCCTTCTTTGGTAAATGTAATTACCACGTTTGGTAGAAGGAATAAATTACGATTCCCGGATATCCAAGGATTACCGGTAATTTGATTTATAAAGAAAAGTCACTATTCAGATTACCAAAAATAATATGGTAATTCGGAACACCAATCAGAATACCAAGTAAAGGAAAAACACAACAATAAATTTTGAGACAAAAATACCCCAATACACATAAAAATCTAGACCCAATCTATCAATTACAAAAGTAAAAATAGTTTGGGGTTATTTTTGTAAAATAACCTCATATTCCAAGTCATATTTCGTTCTAAACCAAATATGGAATCAGTAATTTTTACCCAATATTTCCGGTAATATTTTGGCGAACCAAACACATCTTTCGTAAGATTCCAAGTAAACTCAATTTCTACTGAATTCCCATTAATCATGATTCCCGGTCACCAAAAAATTTCTCATGTACCAAACACACCCTGAATGACAAAATAGCCAATTCATGTCATCCATCGGGTAAAGCTATGATTATCCTAAAAAAACAGTATACCAATCGTTTACATAGAACATGAAGGAAGACCCAGAACAATGAACAAAACTATCATATATCATCACAAGAAATACACTTTGCTCTGCCTAGTCATTAAATTAAAGAAACAATGACTCTAGATCTAGCATTGCCTGTTACTTCAAAATCTCTTGGGACCTCAACTTTTGATTCTGTATAATTTCCTTCTTGGTTGATCATAATTCATCCTTGCTTGAAGCATCTTCCCCCATGAGTTCTTCAAGAGAAAATTCATCCTCTTCAATTATTTCCCCATCCTTGCCATCCCATGGTTCTGTTTTCACAATGGAAGGAGTGCCTTCTAGGGGCATATTCCCTTTGCCCCCACGTCCAGCTTCTTTCACAAATTCTCTGAAAAGAAATATGTAATAATCATCTATATGTTCATTTCAGTAGGAGATTTACCATTTAGAATAAACCCAACAACAGACTTACATAATATGGTCGAGCTCAAAAGCACTCTTGAGAGAAGAATAAACACCTTTCTTAAGGTTAAGGGCCACTAAAGCAGGATAACCATACCCACCAACACCCACATGCTTCTCAAGATCTGGCTGTTTACCTGCAGCTGTCCAGACATAGCTGTACGAGACACCCAAGTTTGAAGAAAAAAAAAAAAAGAGAGTTAAATTTATTAACAATGATGCTCTTAAGCATATGAATCCCAAGCATTTGAAACATGGACGGAATTTAGGAACAATTTGACATATATTAAAAAAAAAAATTCACTTCCCATTAAACCTCAATTGGCAAGGGTTTGTACGCAACCTTAACCTTATATATTTGCAAAAAATCTATTTCCCTGGAAAGTAACTCAAAAATTTATGGATTTTATATTTGTCATGTTACATGACCCCAAAAACAGTTCCTACACACACATTCAAGAGATAGGGTCCACATGATTTTTTTTTCTCTTTCATCGTTCCACTTTCTCTCTTCTCTTGAATGTGTGTGTAGGAACTTTTTTTTGAGTCAAGTAACATGACAAATATAAAACCCAAAATTTATATTACGCAAGGAATCTAAGAAAAAAAAAAGTTTGATTCTTTACTTGCCTGTAATGACTCATTTTAAACTTCTCTGCAGCTGATAGTAACTGTTGAACGTATCTGTTTCTCCCCTCAGCCTTGGAATCCAAAATGTCAGGAAGGAAGGCAACAAAACAGATAGCAGCAGAACCACATTTCTCTTCCATGACATCCTAAAGATAAGGCTTATGTTAATTTTCTTGTATGCTATCTTTCTAACTAATCCACAACCAAGTTGGCAGTTAAGTACACTTACTTGACCAGTCAGCTCAGTTACTTCAGGAGGAGCAACATTCGTTTCCAGCTGCCCTTGAGCAAATGATTCAATAGCTGAGGCTGTTCTAGCACCCTCATAAGGAATCGGGCTCTCTTTGTCGGCACCAAATACCAAGATAGTTGGGAATCCTTGAACATTGAACCTGCTCATTAGAGACTGGTAACAACAATGCAATCAGAAAAATATAAATTGATCTAATTAAGACAGAATTTAAAAGTCTTATGCAGAACTAAGAAAAGGCAAGAATTTAAAAGCTTTCAAAGATACAATTACTTAAGAAACTGAGAACACAACCAACATGGCAAATCTTGGTTAAAAAAAAATAACCAAAATAAAGATAGCGAGGGATCGTTTTGACCAAAACCAGAGGGGAATTTTTGACTAGTTATTGTTAAAGATGTATAACACATAAGCTTACCTTTTCAGCATCACAGTCAACATGACCCAGTTTCACCTTCCCCTTCAAGTTACTGGCAGCTTTCTTCCACTCAGGTGCCAGTTTTTTACAATGCCCACACCTTCAAGAAAAAAAAAAAAAGAGAAAGATGATTAATGCCTGAGCGGGAAATATTATAGTAAGTACAATATGTTCAGTCAATTAATTATTAAAACATAAGAAGACACTGATATACTTCATAAGCACTGTAGAATACACTTACCAAGGTGCGAAAAATTCTACAATCCAAAGTTCTTTGCTTTTGAGAACAAATTCACCACAGTTGCTGGAGTTTAATTCTACTGAAGCACTGGGTTCTGACTTTTTATTCGATTCCCCAGTTGCTTTTCCACTTAAACGTTCTTTCAATAGAGTCTTTATCTGTACATACAAATAAAAAATAAGCATGCAATAGTTTGGAGTAACTTACTGCCTATAATAAAACACAAGAAAGTGCTTAACTGTGAGTGACAAATCACATTAATTAACTGATAAATTACCATGAGAAATCAAGGCAGTAACTCAGAATTTATTTCTTTATTTCAATAAAAAGCCAATTATGACTTTTCACTGGGCACCAACACAAAAAACGTCAATTAAGTTGCAAACCACGAATGACAACACAGCAAGTGAAATGGACACAATCTTTACATCACCTTAGCAGTAAGGCACAAGCCATTATTTTAAATGCACTGATGTGATTGGAAGAAATTGTTTGTTTTAAATAAAACAAGAAATTCATCTACTCTCCCCACGCCCAACATAACTTATGCAACAAAAGCTCTCGTTGACAGCCAGGTTTCACTGTATTTCAGGTAAAAAATATTAAAACACCCCATAAGAGTTTCAAACAAACCTGTTGAAGAGCGAATTCAGCAATTGGTTTGACATCTCTAGCTCCTTGGTAATCAACAGGAGGCTTCCCAGGTGCAAACACCTTTATGGTTGGAAATCCTCTTATCCCATATTCCTATATGGAATTAAGTAAATCACACACACAATTCAATGTTTTTGAAGTTTTCAATATAAAGTTTATAATTAATGAAGAATATAGCACAACGTTTACATCGTAACTGTAGAAGCCTACAAGAGTAAAAGGAAAAGGATAATATGTTTAACCATGCAAACAATAGTAGAGGTTATGTAAGAGAGAAAAAGAATGTTTATACACTGAAAAATTCTTTTAGGGTTGCTCCAAAGAAATATTCTTTTATTTAATCCAGGTTATACAAACAAAGAACAAATGCAAGAGAGATATTGTTTGTTGCTTTATATATAGAAAGTAATGCTTGAAACAAGAAGTGGGGAATCTTTATACATACGACATATTTTGCATGATACGTAGATTCTTTGACCAAATGCAACAATGTCACCAAATGCAACAATGTCTTACAAGCATCCTTATATCTCAAATGGCTGAAATGATGAGATCAATTCATGGTATTAAATTTTTTTTTTGAAAAAAAAACTACCAAGTTCCCAGTGGTTATTCGGGATGTATAGGAAAGTCTATCATGCTTGGTCCAAAAATGGTAATTTTGGTGTACATTTTGTAGAAAATTTAAAAATGTAATATTGCATCTTCATATCCAGGAAAGGTTGATTAACAAGTAAACAACACATACATCATATTCATCATTTCACAGATTTCATATAATATAAAAATGAGGGAATATATCCTCACATATTATCTGAGAGATAGACACAAAGATGTTACATAATGGGGCCCTGCCAAAATTTGAGTCCCTGTATTAATGTCTTCGTATCTATCTCTCTTCACATAAAATGGAGACTAGACTGAAAGGAACAAAAAACAACCTGAGCCAATGACTGGTGAGCATCAGCATCAAGTGCTGCCACAGTAGCTACACCCTTTAAGACAGTAGCTGCCTTCTCCCATGTAGGAGTTAGAGCCTTACAATGACCACACCATGGAGCAAAGAATTCAACAAGAACAACTCCATTTGAATTCAGAACCTGCCGTCATTAGAATAGCAACCATAAATTTTGATGCATTGCAAACTATGTTACGTAAAGAAAAACTACCTTATAAAGGAGATATATACGGAAACAGAAACTAAAAATACTGATATTTTTATATCAGGAAAGAAGAGAATTAGAGAAGTATATTTTTACACATAAAGCATTACAATATGCTATAAAAAAGAAGAGCCTGACCAAAAGCAGAACAGTATATGGCTTGTACTAAACAAAATCAACAATTTACAAAATGAATCTCCGAGAACACGCAACCTAGAACTAATGCTGTAACATGTATATCTCGAAGTGAAAAAACACAACAGGATCAAGTACTTGAACCAGTAGCCAGTAGGAATTAACAGATTTGTTATATTGATAGCACAGAACCAAATTTGCAGTTCCATAAGTTCACCAGCTAAATGCAAAACTGGCAACACCAAGCTCTTACATTGTGATCAAGGTAATTACAAACATCATTATGCAATGTGTTGCATGGATACGGGTACAACTACGGGTAATGGTACAGTGTATGGGCACAGGGGTACGAGAAAAATTCCAAAACTAAGATATGGGTATGGGAGCATATTTCATATATAAATACAAAAACATAAACAACAAAATATTAAAATCATAACGTCAATACATTATTGATAATGTTCTAACTCAAGTAAGCAAAAATAGTCAAAGAAAACACAAGTTTTGAAAGAAGGGAAGTAGCAGTTACTTTGACATGGTAAAAGACCAAAACAACTCAGCAAAAAGCTTGATGTTATGCAGGGACTGATTTGTATCTGAGTGATTAGTGACTATTGGCTACATAAACATGTGTACTCCTAAATTATAAATTATAAATTATAAAAAATGGAAAAAGAAAATCCAACGCAACATAATACTAATATCATAAAAAATATAAGTCTATAAGTCCCAGAACCTAGATTTGCCTTCTAGATAAGATTCAAAATCTCACTAACAAATAAGGCATTTCTTTCTTGGTATCACCAAAAATTAATTCACTTGATAGCATTATAACAATAAAAGAAAAATGCTTAAAAAAAAAAAAAAGCTTGCAGGATCAAAAATACATTATGCCCACATGGTGTTCAAGGAGAAAGATGCTTTTTTTACAATTGTCATTGGAAGAAAAGTTAAGAATACAGTGGATCACAAAGTGGGTCAGGGAATAAAACGTTCAAAATGGACTAAGCTGAAAAATTATGAAATTTGAAATTTGACTATACCTTGGACTTGAAGTTTGATGGATTGAGCTGAACCACTGGTGAGGATGATCCATAAAGTGCATCAGAAGAACCAAAGTTGAAGACGAACAACAATATCGATATAGATACACCAAATGGAGATCCAAATTGAAACCTTCTCATTCTCTCACTCTCTCTCTCTCTCTCTCAAACTTGGTACTCAGAAAGAAACTTCTCGATGCAGAAAACACAATACTCCCCGCGCCAGAGTTCTTTTTGGCTTCGTTGGGGAACATAGGAGCTTGGTAGAGCTACGTGCCTCAACCAATCATAAATTTCCACGTCAGCTTGTTGAGAGTGCTTGTAATGACGTATTTTAAGAAAATGAATCATAAATTTCCACGTCAACCAATCATAAATTTAATTGGATTTATGTGTGGAGATTTGGCAAGTTAATCCATTTAAAGTAAGTGTACAAGTTATTTCTGAATTTATAAAATTTGAACTAATGTAGTCTTCTTCTTTTTATTTTATTTTTCTCTCCACTTTTGAGAGTTTTTTTTTACTCCTCTCCTTTTTTTTAATTAATAAATTTAAAAATAAAATAAAATTTATTTGATGATTATATAAAGTTGTTATGGTAGTTTGGAAGGAGGGAAGATAAAATAACTTATTATTATAATAAATTATAAAAATTTATAACTACAAGTTAGAATATGGGTAATAATGTAAAATAAATCAAAAGTCAAAAAAGTTGATATATATCTTTAAAAAAAGTTCCTTTTGAAAGTTTTTAGTTTTTTTTATTATAAAAAACTGTTCTTTATATAATACAAACTTTTATAAAACTTCTTGTTGTAAGGAATAGAGAAACTAAATAAAAAAGACCTTCCAAACATGCAATAAGAAGGATTAAGTTGATACGAATTTTGTAATTTGAAGGGTTAATTTGTATTTGTAACTATATTCAAGACTAAATTGAAAACTGAAAATAATTTTAACGACTAAATTGTGAATTTGTTTAATTTAAGTCAATTTGATTTAATTTTAATTTTAATTTTAATTGTTAGTATTCAATTATTCATATTTTTGCCTTTGTCATGTACTTCATTTATATTATTTTAAGTAAGAATGTTAATTAATGATATAAATCAATTTAATTTATCTTTGATGTGATCCAGTCATATAATTTGATTATAAATTAATTCAAATATTATTTATTATGTATAATGAATAGCTAACATAAGCATTGATTTCTAAATCAAATAAATTCAATTTGATACAAATCAAATAATATTTAATTTGCTAACACAAACGCTATGTTTGTAAGGTCCCTCGCATAACATTGAAATTAAAAAAAAAATAAAAAAAATCCAACTTTTATTGAAACAAAAATTCATACTTGCACTCATATGGCCATAGGATATATCTAATGTCAAATTGTCAATAGTGGGAGTTGGCCCATGCGATCGACCAACTCTTCTATATGATTAGTGGGGAAAAAAATAATAAGTTAATAGAGCATTCACCTCCCTAATTAAAATATATTATTTTGTTTTTTATTATTATAATATCTAAAATATATAGTTAGTAGTTTATTACTAATTAACTGTAACAACAACTTACAAATTATATCACCCATGCAACTCATGAGTCCATTAGAAACATGGTTTACAGTTTATCAAAAAAAAAAAAAAAAAGCATGGTTTACAAAGAAGTCTTCCAAAATTTAAGTTGTTAACATTTTATTTAGTAATATAAAAGTTTTGATGGAATATTATAAAAATATTAGAGATAGTAATATTCATGAAGCTTAATAACTTACAATGTAAAAGAATTTTAATTTGATAGACCTAGTGACCTACAGCAAATTCTGATCGAGTATTTAGTTTGAATTAATAATCCTTTTAATTAGCATTTTTATGTTCGTAGGTTTTGCTAACATATTTATTTAATGGAAAAACGTTGTCTTAAATGAAACGATTAGAAAAAACACACATGATTATTTTTCATTTTTTCTTTTAAATTTAAAATTCTAATTCTTTTGAATTAATTATATGTATCTTCTTTACAATTTCAAATATTTTTGCACCTATACCTTATATATTTTAATTGAAATAATTATGCATCGTTTATGATTTTAAAATTTTTATTTTTAAATGTTTTTCTCTTTTAGTTCATTTTTATATTTTATCTAAATTTAAAAATAATCCTAAAATCCATGAAATGTTTACTAACATATTGGATATATTTATTCTTAATCGATGTATTTGGTTGTTTTAATTTT
Organism: Gastrolobium bilobum; assembly: GCF_033153095.1. NCBI lineage: Eukaryota > Viridiplantae > Streptophyta > Magnoliopsida > Fabales > Fabaceae > Gastrolobium > Gastrolobium bilobum. The sequence goes on along the minus strand of NW_026895670.1, from coordinate 162,782 downwards.
TTTATGCTGGCAATGGTTTTAAGGTAGCAACCAAGAAATAATTAAAATAATTCGTACAATTATTTATTTTATAAAATATTTTATGATATTAATTACAGAAAAATATTTTTGCAATTACTGCAGATAATTTATCTGCATTTACTTTCAAAACGACGTCGTTTTGGTGTTGAAATATTAAAAAATTATAATTATAAAGACTATTATAATCCTGAAATAAATTAAAATTACAAAAACACCTTAATTTCTGTCTCAAAGCGATGTCGTTTTGGGCTCAATGATAACTTATCTGTATTTACTACAAAAAAAAAAACAAACCCTATTAATTAACTACAATTATTGTTCACTATATTATGTAATTGTTATTTTGCTACTTCGCTAAATTTACGATTTTGAAATACCAACTACGTTTAACGTTATAAAATTGTTATAATTTTCATTAGTCATTTTAAAATTGTTCCATAGTGAATCCATAATAAATGAAAAACAATCTATATATATATATATATATATAAAACCTGAACATGACCATGATCAATACCAATGTTATTAAACTCAACCCAGTTATTGATCCGATCGAAGTACTAGATTAGTAAATCACTGGTTCAACCAGTGAATCACTGATTAAACCGTATGACTCGGTTTATTTTAATTCATTTTTTACACAATCCGTGCTTAATTTAATTCAAATTTATCGTCATAAATAAAAAATATGTATGTCGTGCATAAAAAGGGTAGAGTGACTCATATATTATAAGTAGATAGATAAACACCCCTATGGAAGGAGAAGTTTGCTTGGTTGTGATTTGTTCTCTGATTCATTATAACTAGAATTGTAAAAATCAATTTAACCCAAAAAAATTAAACTATCAAGTGAATATCACATGGTTTAAGAAATTTTTGACATTGAAGTGGGGACTATCCACATAAGCTCACCATAGCAAGAGCCTTTTTAATGATCGAAACATGGATCATAGCCTCTGTTGTTATATAATGAATCAAATTCAACCATAAAGTTAAACCATTAATTAAAGTCAAATTAACAATTTTATGTATTATATCTCTAAAAATTAGAGCTTTCCTTGCTGTAGCGCAGGCCTATTGTCAACCTCAACCCAAGGAATACTTTAAAAGACAGTAGGATATTTCTAAACCTGACACTGCAAAAACATACAAAAGAAATTAATTGCCAAGATCATTCTTATGAGAGAAACGACAGACCTTAAAACATCAGTTGGAATCATAAGCATTGTATCACCAAATGGAGGAACGGATATCTGGGGATAAACCCTAAAGCCAGAGTTACAACTTATTTACAAGATCACAATTCCTAAATATGTATGAGTTATAAAAAGAAAAAGAATACCAGTGCATTCTACAGACCCAGAAAAAAGAAAAAGAAAATAAAAAATAAGGAAGATAGCAGAATGTACAAAGGCCTCAGAATTTTCTTTTACTCAAATCTTATTGTATACACAATCTTACATTGAATCATCTTTTAACTACTATAGTCAATAGTCAACTCCAACATAATATGGTACATGCAGGCACTTCAACACTCCATCCTAGGCTTTAATTTTGTTGGGGGAAAAAAATACATTCTATAGACTGAAACCTACCAAGGTTGCTTCGGTGCTCCATCCAAACCATTTTGAATAGGAAAAGGTCCTGCAGTCCAAAATTCCCTATTCTTGTTTTGGGCAAACAACTTGCTTCTGTCATCATCATCCTCAGCCTCAAAATCCAACTCTTCAAATATATCCTCAAAACCATCGTCATAACCATCTTTAAAATTATCAATCTCAATATTATCATCATCATATTCAACATCGCTATCATCTTCATTAGTATCACTCAACCTGCCAACATCTTTACCAGTCCTACCCTTCCTTCTCTCCCGTCTCATTCTCTTGGATTCCCTAGCCAAGTCCATCCATTGATCTTGTAAGACTAAAACCTCATCATTCTCCAATAAGTCACCCTTATCGTCAAACTTCTCTACCAAGAAAACTGAATCCCTATGCCCTTTCAAACTCACATAAAATAATTCTGGGTGCCTTACTATCATCCCTCTCAACTTGTTTGAGAGGCCAAACTCCTTTCTGAAATGGGTCAAGTGGTCAATTAAAGTCCTCTTTTCAATTGTCATTCCAAGAACCTCTCGTACTAGAGCACAAGATCTCTTTTCTGCCTCCATCGATTCCTTGGCCAAAGTCTCAGCAGGGTTCCTATAGGGGCACACTTCTGGCATTTCTTCAAACTTTAGCAAGAAATCCTGGTGATATCTCTTTAAATTAAGCCCCTTTCGTAGTCTTAATTGCTTGAACTTCAAAGGGCGGTCAACTATTAAATCAACAGAATGGAGTGGAGGAGGAGGCAAAGGCTTTGCCAAGTTGAAGTCCCACGATACAAGCTCAAGTGCACGGCCATAGGAAGTATCAACGATTTTGAATTTGTCAGGATGGTCATTGCACAACCGCGATCTAAAACTAGGAGGGAGGCCAAGATCTGGAGCAAGGTGAACCAATTTTGACAGAACTAACCGGTGGTGAGAAGATAACATAAGAAGTTTTTGGAGTTTGGTTGCCAACATAGTGGAAATGGAAGATTGAAGATTCAATTCCTTAGCAGCAAGGGCAGCTGCAACTGGAGTTAAACGAACACAGAGTTGAGGATATAACTTTGTTGCATTAAGTGGTGTGGGTGGCCATGGCATAGTGAAGAGTTCAAAAATGGACGGATACCGATGGATCATAGCAAGTATGGAACGAGGCTTGGAAAGAGAAAGATAAGACCGACACTTTGAGAGAATGTGAAGTGGAAGATAATGTTTCGGCTTAGAGAGAAGTAAAGTTTTCAGCTTTTGAACAAACCGAATTCTATTCCTCATGACAACATGCCTGTCAAGAGTACGGTCCCGTACAAGTTTGAGAGAGGAACAAGAAATTGAGACAGACACATTGTTGAGGTAGTTATGGGTTTTTGGTTTTCTTTTGATAGAAAAAGACAATTGTGTTGTCCCAGGAAGAAAGCTGGAACTTAGGGAAGTGACTGGTCTGTGATTGCTTAATGAGAAAGGAAGGCACAATGCCATTTTTTAAGGCTTCAACCAATCACATACTCAACCTGAAAATGAAAAAGAACAAAAACTAAGAGAAAAATGAGATAGAACACCAAGGTCTCACTGAATTAATTTACATGACATAGAATGTTGGATTCCTATCAAGTTGGTTTCCTGACACAATACACAGCATGTTTAAATAGAAGGAAATTTGTTTCTATTTTATAAGAATTTCACCATATAAACACCCCAGAATTTCACTATATAAACACCCTAAAATCAGAATTTCACAATACAAACACCCTAAAATCAGAATTTCACTATTAAAATGCAGAATTACAGTAATAGGAAGGATAAATTAGGACATTGGCAACCTTCGTGTATTATGTTATGAGCATAACCAGTCAACTCTGTATTTTAAAAGAGAAGTTTCTGCTTTTAAGGTTTTTCTTAACTGAAACTCTTATAAATATAGAGACAAATTTCTTTACGATCAAATATGCTTCTGAATAATTGAGCCAAGAAATTTGCTATTAGAGATTGAACATGACATTTCAAGTAGTAACCCCATTCATTAATCCCTTGTACATTCAATTATTCCTTTAATAATATCAGGATTATCAAGAAGATATAGTTGAACAAATCAACACATATACATCATCACCATTTGAGTAATTAAAGAAACAAACTAATACATTCACATTAGATATTCTAGTCATGAAGACATCAAATATGCACCAAAGATTCACAGAAAACTAAACCAGCCAGGCAGCATTTGATATCATAATAAATTAAAATCAAACATTCCATTAACACTCTGACTTGCCATGTCAACAATAAATTCATTCCTATAACAAATCCAGTTTATTTTAGCTTAACATATATCTAAACACAATGGGTCTAACCCACCACTTTATTTTTATTTTACATAAATATCTCAACAACAACAACAAGAAAAACATCACCTTTATCCACACACAAGTTGTAAACCCCTAACTGATGTTATGTCCAAGACACACAAGCTGCCCAATCCTTAAATCGCATATTAGTATTACAAGCTGAGACTCAAACAGACATTTAATCAAACGGGTAATATGCACTAATCCTTAAATCGAAGCACAAGTAAATAACAAGTAATCATCAAGCTCGGTGAAATCATACTCAAAAGAGAAAAACAAAATTAAAAAAAAAAAAAAAAAAAGGAAATACGAGGAACGTGATTAGATACCACATACTACCATTCGGCAACAAAAGGAATCCTATTCATTCAGAGCTGGTTAGCGCGAGGGGTGTTTCAGTATTTGTCTGGATTTTTTTTATGGATTGCTTTTTATAATTGATATCTTTTTTTTGTTTGCTCACTTGCCGCATATAAGTTATGGGTTTTATAATTATCAATATTGAAGGAGAATTGAAATTTTATGTTGTAGAGATAAAAAATACGTGGAAATCATGTATTAGAAAAAATTATATGCAGGACCCATGTCAGTACAAAAATCGAAGGGTATGTAGGAAAATTATAATTCTCATGTCAAATGAGAATTATAAAACTCATAAGTTATATGCACTAAGTCCAATACTACACGTTATTTTGGACGAAAATCATAATATTTTTGTAATTTTAATTTATTTCAGAGTTATAATAGTCTTTATATTTATAATTTTTTTAAATTTTAATACCAAAACAACGTCATTTTAGAAAATAAATGCAGATAACTTATCTACATTAACTGCAGAAACATTTTTCCCAGAGAGATTATTTTTTTTTTTGAAAGTAAAGGAATAATTATACTTCACCCCCATTTATTCATGAAATTATATATGCACCCTCTATTTATTGAGTATAGCCACACTATTTTTAACGGGAATGGATTTTACCAGGTGAAAAAATAATTATAATTTTTATGAAAAAATAATTGTATAATTATGTTATTTAATCATAACTATTTGATGAAATAAGAGAGAGAAATATATAAACATATAATTATAATTTTTAAATGAGTGATTATGATCAAATAACCATGGTTGTTAAAATCTCAATTTATTACTACGATTTTACATTTTTATGATTTTTTTCATCAAAACGATTTTATCAATATTCCAAACGCTTTTATGTTTTTACGATTTTTTTACATTACCATTTTATGTTTTGCAATATTTAGCCCCTTCCGATTTTATTTAAAATCTCAATTTTAATAACCTTACAAATAATATGATGACATGATCACTTTTTTTAGATAAAAGAATCCAAAATCATTATTCACGAAGGTTTAGGACACAGGATGTGGATTTTTTGCAAACACACGTGGGACCCACTGTTTTAATAAAATAAAATAAAAAACCCAACACGTTTTTTATGAGTCAGCGAGACCTGATTTTTGTTTTCTACAACATAACAATTTCATTTCCCTTATTTATGATATCTACTTGTTTAAATAACTAATTAATTGGTGAACTTTGCATGTGCAGAATACACGAATCTTAAGACTAAATACCTTTTCAAATATCCAAAACGGTAATGATCAAATTATGTAATACATTAGATGTATTTATTTATTTTTTTGGTAAAATACATTAGATGGATTTAACTCAACAACCAGTGTAACCCCGATTTTGATATTATAGTACTATTTTCACATTTACATCAAAATTAAGTATGGTGACAAATAGGGGTGTAAATGAGCTAGGCCGGTCTAGAGGGGCTTACGGTCTAGTCTATATTAGGTCAAGCTTGGCCTATTATAAGTAGTAAAATAGAATAGGCCTAGGCTTTTAAAAAATTTATTTAGAAAACAGACCATATGTTTTTTTGTACATGTCGGGCTTATAAGCCTATAGGCCGGCCTATATCATATTATTTATTTAAAATATAATAAATAAAATAATTATTTAATAATTTTGAATAATAAAATAATATTATTATTATTTTGGAGGTTACAAGGAATTGAACACAACCCTACACTACACACACTCCTAACACACACATCCCGCTAACCCTAGTGGTTTAAAAATAAAATAATATTATTTTAGTTATTCATTTAATTGTTGAATGTTTAATAGGCTTAAACAGGCTAACAAGCCTAGGCCAAGGCTTTTATTTTTTGAATATAGATTAGGCCAGACTTGTAATTTGGAGCCTACACAGGCTAATAGGCCAGGCCATACCCAATGTTTTTCACACTGGCTTGACCTATTTAAGCCAAAATTTAGCCTAGTCCAGCTCATTTACACCCTAGTGACAAATTATGTTGAACTAAAGTCTAATTATAATTATATATACTTAGGAACTTCGAGCACCAATATAAAGTATTCCATCCAACATCATCTTGTGTGTCATTAAACCTTCTTTTCTAAAAATGTTAGAAATTTTAACAATACAAAAATGAGAATAATTAACCAATAACTTTAAATGTTTGAACTATAACCTCATCCATATTTAAGGGTGGACATAGTTTGACCCAATTTTTTGATGAATTTCGAACTGAACATATTTAAATCAGTTTGGTTCAAAGAATAAATTATTTTATTTTATCCGAATTGATTTTATCTTTTCTAAACCAATTTGAAACCTATTCACCGATTCAAAACTAGCTCATCATTTAATATCAGTTTATGATTTATAATTGGTTCAGAATTAATTTGGGTATGTGAATCAGTTCTTAACCATTTTAGAACTAGAATTGACTGTTTGAACTAAAACAAATCAGTTCGATTCTTCTGATTTTCCAAATCAATTCGTTTGGTTCGGTTCAATTTTTAAACCGATTTATAAAATCAATTTGGTTCTCAAAATTGCTTTAGAAAAAATGCAGTTCAATTCGGTTCAGTTATTTTTCACAACCCTATGTATAAGTATAGAAAAAGTGAAAAACAACCTTTTTATTCCTTAACTTAAAATTTGTCCATATAATAAAACCATACATATAGTGCATGCAAAATTGTAAGGGAAAAATATTTTTGCTTTTGTTGTAAAAAAAAAAAAAAAATTGTGACTCACATAGAAGTGAATAGATCCAACTAATATTTTTTCTCTCTTCTTTGGAACTCATTGCTTGTGTGTGTATACTTTTATAAAATCATATCATGCATGATTTTTCCTTACTTTGTACTAGCATATTTTTCATCAATATCATAGGCTTTCTTACATTAATCTCATGCACAATATCACATATTCTTATCTCCAAAGTGCTTCACATGCTATATCATGCAATTTCTCCTAATCATACATACATTGCCCTGCATAGTTTTACCTCATAACACTAATTCATAACACAAAGCTTCACTTGTTTACTTTTAGGCTAAGATTCTTTTTAAAAAAATATGATACAAGTTTCATTACATTCATAAGAGTACAACAAATCATTTAAGAACCAAAATGGCATTGAGCGCTATTTTTCTGGTGCTTGAGTGCCCAATGCCCTATTCCAGCTCTAAGTCATGCCAGTGCTTGATTATTGGCCATACAATATAGCAACACCTAATTTTCCTTCCGTGTTTCAAGGCAATTCATCACTGATAGTACTGGTGCATTCTTTTCATACTCAGTTCACATCTTATTTTAATCATCATGCAACATTTCTAAGTTCAATGCATCATATGTTGGATCGAGTGTTTTATCACTAGGCCCAAAGTTATAAAGTTAGTCAGGGATAACTCCTTCTATTTACCCTTACCAGCACAAGTATCATAGTTCGATCTGACTCCGACCCATACCAGGCCTTACTAAGCCAAGATATTGGCCTCACTAAAATCATCAACTCCATACTCATAAGTCAATGAATTCAAGATTATTCTAAGAAATCCTCAATCAGGTTGGTGGTCTTCTTTGACCTTGCAGGGACGTCCTCCAATCTAAATTTTTTAATGACAAAACACATAGAAAAGAGACTGAACAAACGAATTGAGATAGATAAAAGAGAAACCCTTGGTTATTAATTTCAATAATCAATATTGTTGATATATTAGCGAGCGAGTCAGCTAGACTCTAGGATTTGATTTGCCTAAAGACTGTGTGATTTGATTCTTAAGAGTCGCAACTCATAGAGAGGTTGGAGAGATACAAACCTGAAATCAATTAGTGGAGTCCATTAGGACTTCGGACGCTGGTTGGTATCTACCAAAAAAATAACGAAATAATTAAAATATAATCAACCTAATAATTAAAGATTAAAAAAAGAAATTAAATTACTTTTCAGATCTAAGTAATGTAAGCCAGAAAATATCAAGAAAATATCATTTTAAGAGCACTCACACTTACCACGAGAGTTGCTAAAAAAATCTTTCCTTGTAACGAGGTCTTTTAACCATCTATAATGAATTTCTGTTCAAGAAATCTTTTATCTCTTCACAAGCAAGTCATCAATATCCAACATAAACATGCAACCAAAACTTCAATTCAACTCCACAATTTCTCTCCAACTACACAAAGTTCCTAAAGAGCTAGTTTGCTTCTGAGATTGAAATCCTCAAATAACTCAAGAAAAATAGATTAGAACATCATAAGCGCTTATTGATCGTGTTTTTGTTCATTACAACACGAGGCTGCTTCAAAGATATTATTATTATTATTATTATTATAAACACAAATTATATACCCAAGTATTTTTTTATGTTGATATATGAGTAAATTAATAAACTTAAGAATAAATTGAGGCATTGAAAATTATGAATCCATTAACTTGGAAGCATTTAAGGACCATTCTATTTAGATATTGAAGGTGCCACCATCTTACTTAACTATTGCAGAGGTAGGAGTCATACTTAATGACCTTGCAAGTGTTTCTATTTAACCAACTCTAGATGATATTAGTATATTTTTTTATTGCATTATGATTATAATTTCATTGTTTGATACTTAGTATTAATTGACCTTTTATGGAAAATGACAGGGTCGTAAATCATTTAAGTTTGGATGAAGACAATGATGATGCACAAGACAATAGCATAAAAATGTGAACCAAAATGAGAGCAATGTTGGTCAAGATTTAAATTTATTTGATTAAGAAAGAAGGTCTGAATTTGACTAAACTTTAACTCTTCGGCATAAGTGCATGACTTTGTAATGCAGTTATAGTTGTGTTGTGAGCCTGTGTTGTAAAATTAAGTACAACTGGATATGTTTGAACTGAATGACCAACTCCCTACGGAACCAAGATTTAATCCTTGAAGTCAAATAATAGCTATGTAATTAGAATCTGGAAAGTAAATATTCTTTCCAGATTCTACATATTTTAGAATCTGGAAAGAATATGTTTTAGAGCAAAAGGTTTGCATGTTTTAGAGCAGCCGCTCAGGAAATTGTTGGTCTCTACAATCTACATAATATGAGATCAACTCCGAATTTTAGACATCAAGTAATTTTCTTCCTTTGTTTTTGGGGTCTAGCCCCTCCTTACCTGTTAACAAAATAGTATATTCAATTTTATATAAATAAATAACGAAATTAAAATTAAAATTTATTTCATACACAATGTGCTTGTTTACTCAAATTATAGAGATATATGTTTAAAATTTAGACTCGGTGAAGCATTTAGCCTCATTATATATATATATATATATATATATATATATATATATATATATATATATATATATATCGAAAACACCAGCTTGCATATCTCTGTTTTCTATGATTTTGTATTTTTTTTTCTGGCAGTGAAGTTATGAAATTAATCCATAGTCAAAAAATGATGATTATGCAATGAGTGATGTTTAAATTTCACATGAACTTGTCATATGCAAATTATGAGTTCATCTCTCTCCTTACAAGCATTATAAATGGGAGCGATCAACATTAATGAATATATATATGAAAAAAAATGATATAGACACTCAAATTGCATGTGAAAAGATCATGCGAAATTTACACATTCTATGAGTAATACCTACAGGATTCAAACCCTGATATCATAGTTAATGTTTGTCAAGAATAATATTTTGCTTTCACTATACATATTTTTATTAGTAGATGAAGACTTAACAAGGATTTCAATTTTTTCCCCTTCCATACATTGTTAGGGTAGGAGATAATTTTCTTTAAGGACACAAATTATTCATACCTACATGTACTTTTTTCCGGGCTAAAATTTATAACATTGCTAAAATTCTTCAATCATTAATCTTAAACCATATGAGTAGCCTATTATCACTAAAAAGATATCATGTCTAAGTTCAGGGTGTTTGATCAGTTTGGGACTTTTTTGCTTTAAATTTACGAATTTGGTATGTGCACGGGAGTAATTACGATTTGGGGTCTTTAAGTGCCGCGGAGGGGACCCAGTGTATCTAAATGACGCCCCCGGGTCCCCGCGGCACTCATGTAACTTGATTTTTTTCCTCTGCTAACTCAGTGTCGCCCCCACCCCCCATCGGCATTCAATAAATAATATTTTTACTTGAATAAGTGCCGCAGGTAGCCCCTATCGACACTAATTTTCATTTTTTTTATTAAAAGTTCTGCCCACCCCCCCCACCCCCCAAACGGCATTCATATAGTTTTACTGTTCTCTCGCTTTCATTGTTTCCAGATCTTACAGCCTCACATTTGTATCAAGTGATAACCATTTCATATCCGAGTTTGTGGATGAGAACATCTGCAAATTAAATTGTAAATTTGTAGTCATTTTTCTAACAGGCTTGTTGAGTCAGAGCATATTATTAGAAACATGAAGGATTGAAGAATGTACCGAAGCTAAACTAATTTACATCTTCGTATTTCTTCTCGACAACACCATTGTTTTCAGTTCCATAAATCGACAGTTTAATTTCACAAGAGATTCGTTGTTTTAAGCAGGAAAGGAACCCTAGTGGTTTAATAACAATGAGGACAAACAGAGAAACAAAAGGGAAGGGAAGAAGAGGAGCAAACAAATACCCCAGAATAAGAGAGAAGAGCAGAGAAGGAGCAAACAAATGCCCCAGAATAAGCCACCAAAAACCCAGCTCCAGCGTCCATTGCTCATTAGTGTGTGATTCTTACTATCAACATGCTCACATGAGAGTCTCACCTCCAAGGCTCCATCTTGGAATTGATGTTGATTCCTTGACGCATGAGCAGGCTATTACCATTGTTGCTTCACTTGTAGGTGATGTTGGTTGAATCGTGGCCTTGAGTTTTTTAAATTGGGGAGTGGCCTCAGCACCCTACAGAAGCCCCACAACGAAGACCATGAAGAACATTGCTCTGCTAAAGTTACTGTTAACGTGTGCCGAGGGAGGGGCTGGGCGGAACTTTTAATAAAAAAAAAATTGAAAATTAGTGCCGATGGGAGCTATGTGCGGCACTTATTCAAGTACTATTTATTGAATGCCGATGGGGGTGGGGGCGGCACTGAATTAGCAGAGGAAAAAAAAATCAAGTTACATGAGTGTCGCGGGGACTCGGGGGCGTCATTTAGATACGCTGGGTCCTCCCCGCGGCACTTAAAGACCCCAAATCGTAATTATTCTCATCCACGTACCAAATTCGTAAATTTAAAGCAAAAAAGTCCCAAACTGGTCAAACACCCTCTAAGTTCATGCATTGTGCATATTCATAATTCTATTAATTGATAAATAAAATAAAATAATGAGTTAAAATGATCCAAATAAGAGCAGGCTTGACATCAGAGAATCACTTTCTTAAAAATACAAGATGAGGACAGGATATAACTGTTTCGTAAACAAGCAATATATAAGCATAAAAGCTAGAAAAGGTAATTTGAAACAAGCTCAACCCCAAAATGATTGATGCCCCATAATGACAAATCATATCAGTAACAAAATTTGGAGTTGGTCTATTTTGCATGTATCCTAGCTAGCTGTACAGCCAATAGATATTTACACTTTTATTTACCAATCCAAACGTATTTACTAGAAGCTGTCACCATTCTACACCTCAACAGAAGAACATGCTACTCCTGACACTCTTAGGCAACCTTGGAAGCTCTGGTATGGGAACGTTTCCCTCTGAAGTAAGACTTGAAGATGTTTCTGATAAATCATCAAAATTCAAAAATTGCCCCATTTGAGCTGCAGCAAGGTGAGCATAGCAAATAGGTGCCACTGCAGAAGAAGAATGAATGGGGAAATAATTATAAAACAGAAATTAACCATGTTTTTCATGCAAAAGACAATTCTGATAAAGTTATTTTCTAGAGGCGCAGAGAATAGCATAAGCGTGAAATTACCAATTGAGGTTGCAGTTGTGCTCCTTTGGTTCCTGAAATAAGTAAAAAAAAATAACACTAAGCAGGACAATTTGGGGACAGGTAAAACAAGCTATAGACAATAGGAGGTGGAATGCATACACATAACATAACGAATGGATCATATTTTGCAAGCCATCTGCGGAGAAACCAATCTCATCAAGCAACACATGATAATGCACAGGCCTAGATGTTCCCTGTTAATTAGAGAGAAAAAGGGAAACAAAATGGTACATGAAATATTTCACTGATACCATATGCTACTAAAATGCTTGTAAAATGAATATATATATATATATATATATATATATATATATATATATATATGCAAAAATGAAGGTTGAAGAAGCTACATAGGTAAACTTACAATGATCCCTGCATGAGAACACATGTAGAAATCATAATTTCTTGGATGCACAATTTTTGTGTCAACGACCGTCCCTGAAGAGTAAAATATTATTTTACAGTGGTCCTGAGTAATACCTGTACATTAAACAGGACAAGATAAGTAGCATACCTGGAGGAACATTTTTCATATCATTATCTAGAAACAGCTTCGTATGATGATTCTTCTGTGCCACAATTACAGTGAACTTGGGAACATTAACCTCCCCAAGATGTTGATAGGCCTATAATTAGAAAAGTTTATCATCATTGTAGAATTAGGAACCATCAACAAAAGGGTATCATCTAATCGGATGTGTGTTTTGATAGTTTTTTTTTTTTTTTTGTAAATTTTGGATTGGATTATTGTTTTAAGAAAAGCTTGTAATAAAAAAATGCTCCATAAAGAGCTTTTAGCTGCTTTTTTTAACTGCAAAATAAATCAATACATGCACTTGGAACATGTAACTAAATATAAAGATTCTGGCAACCAATCATTTAATTTCTTACAACCCATATTATAGGAGTCAGGTAGTTAGTTAGTTGGGTGGTTAGGTTGTTACGAGAAATTAGCCCCTCAACTACACAAGGGGGGTATTCTTTCCGTCATAACCATCTTTAAGGGGTTGTATTGTAGAATTGACCGAGAAGTCTCAGCATGAAGGGGAGTGTCCCTTGAGAAGAGTTTGCCCTTGAATTCTGTTCTTGTACTTTCCTATTTCTTTCATTTTCCCCGTTACCACATTTCTGTAATTCTTACCTTAAAATAATCCAGATCCGTAACACAATCTTAAAATATGAAAGGGTTGCATAGTAACCTTTATTATCTGGTTAAGCTCAATATTCAAAACCTGTTCAAATTGCGATTCACTAACTCCATCCCTGAACATGAAAACACGGTTCAGAAAGTGAATAAGGATGTTAACGTTGATAAAGGAAATTGAGACAACCAAAAGCCAGTCTGTATCTCAAAAATATTAAACATTATAAGTACTCATCAAAAACTGGCACACTTCATGGTTCATACTAATATTCAGATATAATTCTTCAGATACAGGGAACTGAAGATTTATTAAATTAGACAAGATTGAATTACATAACAAATGTGGTTGTCATGAAAATATTCCAATTAGACATTTGGTCAAAAGCCATAGAACCAGAGGCAAACATATAAACCTCGTTAAGGCAAAGTGAATCCTGGATTCACTACATTGCATTTATACAAAAGGAGTTACTTTAGAAAAATAAGAAAATAGCCAGTGTATACTTATACAATCCTGCAGACAAAAGAACAACTGGCAGAGATACATAAGTACTAGAAGCATGACAAGATATTAAAAAAGGGCAAACTGGAGCAGGGTTTAGGGAAGGTTAGACCCATTGTATGGGTCCATATGGGCAGTTATACCTAGTATTTGCAAATGATGATTACATGGTTCGATTAAGGAAAGGTTAGACCCATTGTATGGGTCACATGGCGACACGACTACACTAACCTTTGTGCCAATGCTCCCCTTCATGACAAGATATTAAATTTGGAATATGTAAGGAAAAATGATCCATCTCAGAATTAACCCAACAATGCTAATGGTCTCAAATTAAAATAAGTCAAGAGTAGAAAACATGTAATTATTTCCTCATAATAAATATAAGTAGTTATGCAAGGATAAGGCTGCGTACAAATATTTCCTCAACCCCACACTCACTAGTCGAGTTTAACGCGGAGTGGTTTTAATAAATATAAGTAGTGCATCATACATTAATGATTTAAGGATATTATAACAGGCACTATCAGCACCTTCCAGCTTATGACATTTTACCTACAAACAGCACCTGAAGAGCATATATTACTGTATATCTATCAAATGTAAAGTGGTAGAATGACACCTGAAGACAATAATTTGATCTGGTTTGCATCCATTACTTGAATCATAGAAATCTAGAAGCAATTCTCTGCAATGAAATGTAATCCAAATCTTAAACGGCATGATGAATTTGATGTCCCCATATGTGTGCAACTTGCAAGCAACAAAAAATAAAGAAAAATAATGTCATCTTTTTACATCTTGCACATGAAATTGTGAAACATAAAATAAAATAATGTGCATAATTGTTTGATAGAAGTATAATATAAAATCATTCATGAGTCTTCAGCTAGTAGTTTAAACTTTTGGGAGAGTTGATTCATGAAATTCACGGTATTTTTATGCATTTTTCCCTAATAAATGCAAAACATTTATAATCCCATATACTTTTTTACTCGAACCTGATAATACCATCATCATTTCCATTATCCAAAGGCTTGTATAGAGCATCAATCATCTCCACTTTAGATGACTGTGTTCTCACGGATGCTCTATACCTTGAAATCAGTGGCCAACATCGAGATCCAACAACCTAAAATCCAACATTGTACACCAGAAAAATATGTTAAGGGATAACAAAAAACCCAAACAGAATGTGTACAAGTAAAATATAGCTTTTCCTTTTTTGTTACCACAACAACAAAGAGGGCGAGTTTCGATTAGTGGTAAAGTTACTCCTTTGTAACTGAAAGGTCACATGTTCGAATCTAGAAAACAGCTTCTTTGTAAATATGCAAGGGTAAAGAAGCTTACAAAGATTTCCCTCACCCCTACCCATGCTAGTCGGGGTCTAATGGGGAGTATTTTTTTTTAACAAAGAAGATTGGGGAAAAAAACAACAAAAATAGCCTTACCGCTGCTATTGATGGAATATCTGACCGACCAGGGGAACCGTGAGAGACATCCATCCCCAAAATCATTGTTGCAACATCTTTAATCGGGGGAAGATGCCCAGAATGCTCCATTTTCAGCAAAGAATTTATTCCTCCAAGCTATATAGAGGACCAACATACAAAATTATTAAAACTATGCATAATGTTATTAATGCAGAATAAGTTACATTTTTATATATATCATGGTCATAAAGTAGTCTTTTACCTTAGAATTGATTTTAAGAAGTACATTAGTAAGGTATTGATCAGTGATCTTGAGAGGGGCGATGCACTGTGTGACAACACCAAATTCACTCAGACACTTCTTTTTCCAGGGCCCTAAAATTTGACACAGGAGCATGAGGTGAATAAAAAAACCAATGTAAAGGAAAACCTGGAAAAATTGCTACAAGGCATACCATAAATGTCACAGTGCTTCCTCTCTGGCAGGACACAGAGAATAAGCTCTGGTTCTTTGTTAAGCCTTGATTTAAGCAGCTCAAACATTTTTTCAACCCTTGCAATAGGGTTAGATTTTCTGTAAGTCGATTCTTCCTCTATTAACGAGTATGGTCGTCCAATGTTCTGTGTAAATATTCAAGTACATGTGACAAAGAAGTAATCAAATAAAGAATAAGATAGCAGATCAATATAGTATGACACATTAGAATAACGTATGGTGACATACTATGCCCTTGCTCATTCCACATTTAATCAGCTCCCTTGATATGTAACTAGTATCCCAACGAGCAGAAAAGTTGACAACAGCCCAGACATTAATATGTGATGGTTTAAGAAGTGTCTACAAAAAAGGAAATATAGCATCATCAATTATTAAATTAGCCAATCAAATTAGATAACTCTAAAAACAGGCAGTCTTAAACACTTTCTTTTTGAATGTGCAAGAATATTGCAATACCTTTTTATTAAAGTTCCACCTTCCGCTATAGGGGAGGCAGTCTTCATTCTTACCAACCATCAACTGTGTGTCTCAAATAGAATTGTCTTAGACAATGCATTTAGTTTTCAAAATTAATTAAAGGAAACCAAATACTTGATACCACTTTCTCTTTTATCTCTCCCCCACTATCTCAACTGTGTACACAAAAATGAGACCTATATTGTAGGTCAATGCTTACCTTTGGTGCCTCAAGAACTCGACCTTCAACCTGAGTCAATTGTTTCTCAATAGAAATGCCACATGCAGCAAGAATAGGATCATCATGGTTGCAATAATTTCCTACAGCCTATAAATTTTAGTGAGCGTCAAAAAGTATTATTAATAAAAACAGAAACAACATATCAATAACTACAAACTAACATTCATCAGAATTTTAATTCTTTCTTGAGGCTTTTGGCGTGATTTTTCTACTAAAGATGCTCTTTGCGTTGGAGATAATGCCTTTGTATACCGCTGGAGGGAAACAAGTGAAGATAGCTATTCCACCAAAAGGATAGGTAAAGGAAGAAAATAATAATCAGATATAACTGGTCCAAAGGGTCAGACTGTTAAAAAAAAATAATACAACTCGTATTAAATAAGAACCAAAACAAGGTTCAATCAAGCACAAAAATTTCCAAACCTCCAGGGGTAGATAGTTAGGCCGTTTTGGTTTCCCAACATCAAGACATGGAAGATAAGCAGAAGAGTTCAGCTGGATGCCACAGTGTTTTGCAAAATACTCATACACAGTAATATCCACTGTCTCCACTCCATTATTGTTGTCAACATTTCTCACCTTCATACTAAAACTGGGGAAGAAATCAGAACCGTAAGTTTCTGTTTTCCTTTAAATTTTTGCGATTTCAAGAAAAATAATGGACACTTGAATTTCCAAAAACAAGAACTTACAGTTGCTGAATGCAGGGCTTCTCACTCAAGCCAGAAATTTTAAATTCCTGGTTACGATGTGTTGCCCGCACCCTTAAATTTTTTAGCATTTTTTTGGCCTACAGATTCCCAAGAAAGAAAAAACCTTACAGGAATTTACTAATTCTGGATCATGAACCTTATGTACAGAGAATAGAAGTATGTCACCTTTGCCCAGTCTATATAACGGGCTTCCTTCACATTCTGGTTGGATAGGAGAAAATCAATTACAGGTCCAGGTTTTAAGATAATCGTAGTGGACACATCTAGAAATAAATAAATCAAAAATGTAAAGAGGAAAAGAATACAACTATATGATGATAAAATTACAAGATATGTATGAGAGCAGTCCTACCCATATTGAGAGACAATCCTCCCTGTGTGGGACGAAAACTGGAATGAAAACCCTGAACTCCTGTTACTCCACCTCCAACATCGGTGAAATTCCTCAAGTCATCATGAAAAAAAGATTGCCTTACCAAGAGACACCCTCTTCACATTCAAAAGAAATAGTTCAACTAAGTTAGAACAAATAAGTTATGACTAAATTCCAATCAAGAAAAATTTCATTGTACTTCTTTGATGTTTATCTTCAGAGGATGTATGGGTACCTGTTAGCTGCTTGCTGCCTCAGTACGATATCAAGTACTCTCAAGGCATCCTGAGAATTAGTATTTGACTCAACCCCTTTGAGGGCAAGAGCAATGGACTGCAGGGGTATTTTAGCAGCAAAACTTATTTCCACCATGAATATCTTTGACTGAAAAGAATGTTTTGACCTTTTAGTTTCCTTACGAGGGCTTCCATTAGCACCAGGATTCTCAGCACTACTGCTAGAGTTGGAAGACAGTATAAGCTTTAAGACAAAACATGACATAATTAAGACAATCATACAAAAGACTTACTGCTTTGCAAATGATTCCTCAAGCAATACTTCGAACTCAAACTTATTAGATGGCAGAGGACCCACTGTGTACAAAGTTCTATCTCCATCATAAGCATACCTTTTGCCACCAAGTTCAGAAGAGTATGTTTGGTAAAGCTTATCAATCAGTTTTCTCCCAATGCCCTTGCTTTCAATGGCTCTTTTATCTTCAGAAGCAATAGTAACCTGGAAATCCTTAAATAAGCCAAAGCCTACAATATAAGGGAAATTGAAGAAACAAAAACTCTCGACATACACTATACTGGAAAAATATTGCATCTGGGGCATTAACAGAAACTTTGAAGAGATTTGCAAGCAATGGTTTGCGTATTCCTGTGCTTCCAACCCCCTGCCTACTGATAATAGAATAATTTGCATGAGCTGTTTGTTCTGTTTCCATATTGGGAGGCAAATCAGGAGGTGGTGGAGATAAAGCTGGTGACTCAGAAGATTCTTCAATCCCAGGTACTTTCTCCATCTTTTCTTTTTTTTCCTCTTTCCTACTAATGACACTCTAATACATCAATCAGGAAGAGAACAGACATTATTTCAAATCCAAAATACAAATATACTCTGTTTATATAAGTTATGGCTTCCAAAGAGTCTTCAATGATGTGGTCATGCGATACAATTATCATAAAAATGCTTGTAACTTTTCCAACTAAAAGCAAGTCAAATGCCAGTCTGATCCATATGAAACAAGCACAGCATAAAAGGCTTCTAAAGCAACTTGTTGGTGAAGATCATGCCAATCATACACCATTATCTGACCTATGAGTATTAGCAGATTTAGATGTAGTTTTTCACTAAAAGTTAGTGTCATATACCCAATAAGATAAATATGAGGGGTAAGAAAAGAAGTGTTTCCACAAAGCACCTTATGTGTCTTCAATTAAAAAAAGAAACACAAAAAAAAGGGTTTGCTCAAATTGGCTTTGACCACTCCCATGTTTAGTGCTGAGCATAGTTGTATTTTCATTTTCAACCTTTAATTATCAACTGATAATTAAATATTATTGTAGTACGAAATAAAGTAAATGAATTTAACATAGATCATTAACAGTTCTTATTTTAAAAATTTATTAAAAACATGAAATTGTATCATAATTCACATCAACATGAATCAATTGTGTAAAAGGGGAAAATAATCATTTGGAGTAAGTAAATAAACATTTAGAAAAGATAATGAAATAAAGCAATTCACGTAGAATTAAAGAAAAAAAAATTAAAATAAAATATAAACACAGACCGAGGTTGTCAAAAGCAAATTTCCACTAAAAAATGCTTGAGCTAGGTAAAAGAGAAGCATGAAAACAAAACAACAAAGTGCAGAGATGTTACATATTATATAACATCAACATCATCATCAACATCACCATTACCTAAACCAGTTGGGGTCGGAGGTCTATAAACCCAATTAAAATAAAGAACATAATGCCAGAAAAGAAATAAAAAGAAAGACAAAATAAATACATTAATAAATAAAGGGAAAAGTGTTTCTCCTATAACGGGAGATAAAATTTTCTCCTGCAACCCCAAAACAACGTCGCTTTGTGGTTTGGGGAAAAAAACTCAGGCCATTTTGGGAATTTTGCTTATCTCTTGCAGCATCAATTTTCTCAAAACACACATCATTTTTTCTCCAAACCCAAAACAAATTTGTTTTGAGGTTGCAAGAAATAACTTCATCTCTACACCCGAAAATAAATATAGGAAAAAGGACTAAAAAAGGCAGTCTGGAACATAGTAAAAAATTTATCCCTCCATAATGCTAAAATATAAGTATGATATATTAATATTCTTATTCAAATTTATGTACTAAAATCACATTTCATAAACTCACAATTTCTGCACATAATAATCGGTAAGGAAAAGAAAATTAGAAATCATAATATATGACAAAAAATCCCCAAATCAAAACGAATCTCACTCCAAAATGAAAAATCACTCTTGCTGACTGTATTCGCCTCCACTCAACTCATTCTTGCCACCAGCGTGATTTGATGCTGCTTTTGTTCTTGCTGGTTCAAAGCTTACGATTTCTAATGCTTCAAGATTTTGATACAGCAGCTATCTTTTAGACTTTATGATGCCTTAACCGGGTTGCTTTTGTTGCCCAAATTGAGTAAATGACCACAAGCACAGTAAAACTCAATAAAAGCCCATAAAATCAAATCCATTTACCCTTAAAAGTTAAAACATAGAAGCATATATAGGTAAGGCATTGAAGGGTAAAAAGTAAACTAATTTTAAAAGGTTTATTCTTTACCTAACATCTAATGTGCATCCATGTTTTCCATCTATGAAAGCACCATGATAAAGACTGACATTTTGGATAAAGATTAGCGGTCAAAATGGAAATGGATGAGAATAAGCCAACAGTAAAATGTAAAGTAAATGATCCTTCAGAAACCAAAATCAACAAAAAAAGGAGCCCAGTCCTCCCAGCAAAAGATGAATTGGATGCGCAGTTGCCCAAAATAAGAATAGAGGAAATAACAAGTGAAGAAGAGATTTAAATAACAAAAGCTTTTGCAACCTCATACTGTATTAAAGATCAGGAACACATTCACATAAGAAAACAACTAAAAGCAAATGAATACATTACTGTATAGTGTATATAATGTTAAAACAAAAAGGCATATACTATTCAAAATTCAATAGCTCAACCCTAACAAAAAGGCATAGATAAACTCCATTGCCTAACTTAATGCTCCAAGAAAAATATGGACAGCTCACAGCTATGAAATGTGACCCAACATAGGGATACAAATCCAAACAGGCAAAAAATGATAAGGAGGAAGAACACCATACTGTATAATAGTGTATAATCTTTGCACAAATTATAAGTTAAGACACTATAAGGAAATCCCAGTAAAGCAAAATAACAATTTAAGAAAAAGAGAGCAATGACATTCTAGAAAATTTGCAGAACAAAAATGTCAGAATGAGCAAAACCCCAATGCACAAAGCTCCCTAATTTTTGCAAAAGGTAAGGATAAGGGTCCATTGCAAGTAGCCTTCTTCCCCAATACATTTTTTTGGAAAGAAGACTAAAACCCATGACTTTCAGCGTCACATAGAAGAGGCTTACCCTCAAAACCCCAATAGTGGAAGAAAAAAGAAAAAGAAAACCCAGTTGAAATCTCATAAAAAGAAAACACCATACAACCAAAACGTTTCATGAAACTTGACTTTCAAACAAACCCAACAACTTTAAAGTGAACCAAAATATGAGAAGCCAAAGGGAAGATCACCCACATAATGTCCACCCGAAACTCCACAAGTTGAAATCAAATTCAAGCTCATATATAACAAACAGAGCTAATGCATGCCAAAACAAAGTTTAAAAAAAAAAAAAAAAAAAAAAAAAAAAAAAAAAAAAAAAACAACAACTGAGTTTCGAAAAAAGTAGGTCGAATCGAAATACACGAGATTTGAGGTCAAAGGAGATGGAGAGAGAAGAGGTTAAAGCACAATCTTACCAAAATGAGGTAGCACTTGAAGGATAGACGAAGGTCTCGCTGAGTTTCAAAATGGCAAGCGACTCTTTCTTTTCCACTATTTGTAATGAGAGGGAAGCCAAAAGGGCATTTCTCTTTAAGTATTAAAATTTCATTGTAATATTTTCTTCTTCTTTTTTTTTCTTTTTTTGAAAGTTATTGTAATCTTTTCTTGGGTCCGATATACATTGTATTTGGCAACAAAAAAAAAATCCAAACTATATGCCACTTATAAATTTTATAATAATTTTTATTTGTTATGTATTGATATTATTTAATTACTGAAAATTAAAGAAAATAATTATTTAATTATTTTATATAAAGATACTAATTAAAAAAATTAAAAAATAAAGGATACGAAACAATAATAATTCATAATCACTAATGTCCAGTTATTATCACTATGATTAATTTTGAAAAAAAAAATGGTACTTATAAATAAGAAAATAATTATAATATTATTAAAGATATTAAAATAAAATAATATGTACACAATTGGGTAATAATATAAACTCTTTTTATAAACGAACACATTAAAATTAAATTATTTAATAATATAATAATTTTAAGAAAAATGGTTCACATCAAACTTCATCAAAATCATTTATTTGAGAGCAAAGGCTACTTGAGTTGTAATTATAAACTAAAATCATATAACCAAGTATCGCGCATGACTCTATTTTCATGTCAGTCACAATTCTTTAATAATATAATTATAAATAGATTATATAATATAACAACTTTGATCACACAAAATGTGGAAACATGCAAATTGAATGAACACATATTTGGACTTTTTCACAATAGCCTTTAATTAATAAAAAATTATTATCTTGCTCTCCTTATAAACTATTTTCAAAAATTTAACCTTCTCAACAAACATAACATTAATCTATCCTTGTTTGACCATTGACCACCCGGATACCCAAGTGAAAAATTATTTAACTAGGTACACACTCGGTTATCCCGGTACATATCTTTATTTACCCCGGTACACACCTAGTTACCTTGGTACATATCGTTATTTACCACAGTAGACACCAGGTTACCTTGGTACATATCCTTATTTACTATGGTACACACTCAGTTCCTCTGATATATATATATATATATATATATATCTTTATTTTTCAAGTCCAACCGTGAATTCAACTCAAAAGACAAACAATAAACTGTAAAGTAATAATAGGAACCTAGTAGAACCAAAAGACAAAAAAATGTAAAACATATTCATGAATGTACAATCCAATGGCCATCTCACATAACCAAATTACCAAAAAAAGTTGTGTTAACCCCAACATTTTGAAATTTTCAAAAATTATATTTTATATTTTAACCAGTTAATATTAAAAAATTTAATTTTTTATAAAAATTTCGTCTTACTTCACATTAATTTTAAAATATATACATAATTTCACTCTTATTCACAAAAAATTATGGATATGCAATGATGTCTTTATGCCTTATAGACGAGGGACTTAATGTGCATACCTCACTAACACTCACTCTAGCTAAAGGGGATGTATTCTTGACAAATTTTCCATACAAATTACAAACACATTTAACCACGTTTTCTTCATTGATGGATTTGAGTTGAATTCACGGTTGGGCTTAGAAAATAAGGATATGTATCAGAGTAATTGGGTGTGTACCAGGGTAAATAAGGATATGTACCATGATAACCAGGTGCGTACCAAGATAAATAAGGATATGTACCAGGGTAACCAAGTGTGTACCCGGATAAATAATTTTCTACCCGGGTAACCGGGTAGTCTACGCGGGTAACTGGGTAGTCAACGGTCGAACAGGGGTAGATTGGTGTTATGTTTGTTGAGAAGGTTAAATTTTTGAAATAGTTTATAAACGAGGGCAAGATGATAATTTTTTATTAGTTAAAGGCTACAATGGTCAAAAAACCCACATATTTGTATTAGTGTCATGCAAATCAAATTAATATTTTTTATATTTTTTTATATTTCCTCTCCTCTCTTAACTCATAAAATTAATGTATTAGTGTAATTATTCCTAAATCACCCAAGGACAAAATACAAAGGTGATTCACAAGATTAAATAAGAGTGATTTGTCCATTAAATATTAAAAGATATTTTCTTTTTTTTTATATTTCCCACAAAAAAATTATTTTCATTCAAAATATTGATATTATTTAGATTTTAAATATTAGAAAAACTTTAGTAATATCATGTGTACTTTAGAATAAAAAATACTTTTTACCAACAAAAAATAAAAATAAAAAATACCCCTAAGAAACAGCTTCTTTCCAAAATGACATATTTATACCAACATTGTAATTGCACAAGAGCTTATTCATAGCATGCACAATATGAGATGCCACAAAAATTTTATGACTACTAGGGCCCATTTGATGCACAAAATAAAATAAGAACATATAAGATAAGAAAGTTGGATAAGGATAAGAAAGGACAATGGGTGCAGCTCAGTTGGTAACTTGGCGCTGAGTTAGTGGGGTTGGACATGTGTTCGATTCCTGCTGAATGCATTCTTGGGGAGGGGGCTGAACCTTTAGCCATCACTGATCCCCCGCACTCCGGATTAGTCCCATAGCCGGCTCAAAGAGTCGAAGCTCGTGGGGATACCGGAGAGAGCCAACTCGCCTCAAAGAGGTAATTAGGGTTGGGTAACTCCACAAAAAAAAAAAAGGACAAGATCTAATTCATATCATGGCATGTGTTTCATGTGCACACTAGATTAGCAATATGATATAATTATGTCATCCTATCATATGTTTCAGGTGAAACAAATATAATCAAGATATGACATTAATGGACTAAAATATCCTTTATAACAAAATATCATATAATTTAAAAAAATTAATTTTTTTTACAATTCTAAAAGTTATAATTTTAAACCATATATTTTAAATTAGTTTTCTTTCTATAATAGCAAGGAAATTTATCTTTCTTACATCGGCACCTATTGTCTTCCATATCGTATGTACATTATTCAAAAATCACGTTTCATTTAATAACTAACTTATGTATCACTCAAAAATCATGTTCTATGTTCCATTCAAAAATAATGTTTCAAAAAGGCATTGAGATTTATGGTTCTTTCATTCACGAGCAAAGTTTTTCCCATAAAGAATTGATTGCCAATAACATGTTATAATAGCCCATATAATTCAATTATATTAACTAAAAATTAATGTGTATTTAGAGGGTTAACTAGGTGAAAGTCTAAATTATAGTTAAATAACTTTTTGGGGTAAAAGTGTAAATAATAAATGTATGCAGATTAAAATGCAAGTTATGCAGAGTAAGTGAGATCCAAAATAATTGAGTATGTAGAATACCCACTTGAATCCATAAATTTAAAAGAATTCATGTGAATGGTCTTAATGGTGGAATGGTAAAATGAATGTGGAGTGGAGGGTAAACTAGGGATTTCACCCAAAAGATATATATATATATATTTTTTTTTTTTGGAGTTACACAACCCTAATTATCTCTTTGAGACGAGTTGGCTCCCTCCGGTATCCCCACGAGGTTCGACTCTTTGAGCCGGCTATGGGACTAATCCGGAGTGCGGGGGAACAGTGATGGCTAAAGGTTCAGCCCCCTCCCCAAGAATGCATTCAGTGGGAATCGAACACATATCCAACCCCACTAACTCAGCGCCAAGTTACCAACTGAGCTGCACCCATTGGGTCCAAAAGATATTTCTAAATACCATGGCCAACTCTCTCTTCATATTTTTCGTTTTCCTAACTCTCTCCCCATCTTTCCTTTTCCTCTAATCGTTGTCCCTCCCCTCTCATTCACCTCCATTGTTGCTTTCTTCCTTCTTCAAGCTTGAAGCTTGAGACCACTTGTTAGTATATGGATGTCCTAGAGACAATCTTTTGATTAGATTAGGACATATGTGGACCTTTTATATTGTCGCAAATAAATAAAAAGCACTCTTTATACTGTTTCATATTTTGTCTCAATATTATAGTTAATATTTTATGAGTAACTGGATGAACCCCTTGGAATAAAATAGGTATCTCTTTAGTATCTGTGATGAGATCACGATCATGAGGATTCAAGGATACTAGATGTTTATTCCTAATTTTATGTTCCTAGTCTAGAGACACTGAGAATGGGGATCAGTAATCTCGGGTAAGACTAGCACGACTTATCTACTTGTATTCGGATGCAAGGTAAAGACCTCATGAGCTACAAATATGGAGATGTCTTAGCTAAAGTCGTGGGCGAACCTATAAGGGTATATCTCGCACTGAACAGACCCACAAAGAGACTCTATGAGGAAATCTTACAAAAGTATCATTAGAGCAGTCTCTTAATATTTGGGCATGTCTTTCCTTAGACCGTAAGTTGTCACCTAGATTGTGTTCTAGAAGACATGTTTTGATTGTATACCTCGTTTGACTGAAACATGGAGACTCATAGGTATACTTTTGGGCATGTCCTGAAAGAGCACAAGCCTAGGGTGATAAGCTGAAGGAATTCGTCAAATCTCTGTAAAGGATTAGGTTATCTGTAAACCGAAGAAATAGAGATGACATTTACAGGACTCGAGAATCTATGTATAGTAAAAGAGATCATGAGATGATCTGCCTTTAGAGTTAGTAAATTAAAGATTCCCTATTTTGAATTAAAGCTTACCCTAAACCGCAAGGGTTGATACGTATCCTCACCCTAGGTTTAATGGGAAGGTAACCGAGACAAAAGGAAATACATACGGTAACCAAATATGTATAATAGGATGATTATGTCATTAACCTAACTAGCTCTGGGGCAACAAAGCATTGCTAGTGCTCTGTGTTCTCATTAGATGGGTTGTGGGCTTGTTGGGCCCAAGCCCATTTATGTCAGTGGCTATGTTGGGCCTAATGGGTCACACACTAACATCTTATTGTCATGATGATATAGCATTAAAGGTATTGGGCCTAATAATGGTTGTTAGCCCAAAAAGGAGTTTGGAATCCCACCTAAAAGGGAAAAGGGTGCATGGCTCATGTAATGGGCTTGGATGGTCCAAGACATTACTAATTAATTTAATTAGTTAAATTAATTATCAAATATTTAAATTTTGAATTTTGAATTTTGAATTTGAATTTTGAATTTTGAATTTTGAATTTTGAATTTTGAATTTTGAATTTTGAATTTTGAATTTGAATTTGAATTTTGAAATTTAAATTTTGAATTTGAAATTTGAAATTTGAATTTTGAAATTTGAATTTTGAATTCGAATTTTGAAATTTGAATTTAGAATTTAGAATTTAAATGTTGAATTTAAATGTTTGAACGTTTGAATTTAAATGTTTGAATTCGAATTTGTATTGGCTATGAAAAGTTGTTTCATAACAAAAGGATAAGATAAGATCTTGTTGGAACAAATCCCTAGTATCAAGAGGAGATCTTTGATCGCATCCAAGGCTGAATGTGGGGCGCCACTTTGGTTGTTGTGAGTGTCATCTTGTCAACCAAATAAGCTGCAAATCAGATTTGGTTTGTTGAAAGAATCATTGAGCTAGTTGGTTCAAATTTGAATGCAACTACACAACATATTTGGATTGTTTTTGGGACTGAATTGGGCGCACCATATGGCTTGCCATATGATGTTTGTTAAGTCAGATTTTTGTTAAGATATTGACTTGATATCATGAGGATATGATAGGAGGTTGTTGGCAAGATTTGATTTTGCAACAACTCCATTTTTCCTTTCTATTGTGCGCTACTTATGGTCAGATTTTTAGAGAAAAATCTGATCCAATTTTGATAGTTCTCTCGTCTCCTTTGGTCATCATTTTGTTAGGTTTTTCTTAAGAGGTTTTGAAAAATAACCTAGCCATATATCATCAAATCCATGCGCCACTTTTGTGGAGCTTTAAGCTGAAAATTTCACTTTTCTAAACACCTTAACCTAGCCTACTCCTTCACACATTGGACGCCTGGCAAGCTTTTGTGGTGATCAATTGGTGGCTTTTCAAGAAGAGTTCTTTCACCTTGACGTGGGTGGTGTGGATCAACGTTAGAGGGGTTGAACCCTTCAAATCTTACAATGATCTCCTTGGTGTTTGAATCACAAACGAAGGTAACATCATGCTGTCTTAAAGCATGAGTCTTGATTGCATGTGTGATTCCGCATGAAAAATTTTGTTTTTCCCTCTCACATGCTTCCGCCTTCAAGGTCAATTTTTCTTTCACCACTACCTATTGTTGATACCATCATAGAGACCCAAAGCTCCTCACACCAAAGCTTGAATCAAGAAGAAATCCACTTAACCTTGTGACCTATTTGTGTATACCACCTAGGGTGGAAGCAAGGAAGAGGCTTTCTCCACCATTGGAGCTTGAAAGTTGTGATTCTTTAAGCCTTTGATTAGTTAAAGGTGAGCAGGGTTAGTTTTACCTTAAGTTTCCATGGATTTCCTAGGTTGAGGTTAGGTTTCATGGGAAATACTGGGGATTTCAAAATTTATACATAAATATGGTAAGATTGATGCTTGAAATTTGTGGTTTGTTGTAGAGGTGTGACTGGTTGTGTTGAAAGTGGAGTTAACCAACCATTGAACCATCCTTAAGCTAAGGTTTCGGTTCTTGAGACTTCCAATAATCGGTAAGCAACTAAACCTAAGTTCTCGATGAGATTATAGACTTTGGATCATAGTTATGTTATCTTGTATTTGTTCTTGATGGAAATCCACCTTGTGAATAGGTTGGGTTAATGTAAATTGCTTAATATTGAGTTGTTTGGCCAAGAAGAGTTAGAGGATAAAGCCTTCAAAGGTAAACTTTTGGACCTTAAAAATGTTAGGTATTAATAGAATTAACGGTCAAAATTGAGAGTGTAACATACACCGAAGTAAAATGATCTTATCTCATGTATAATATATGATATTAATGTTTCTCATATTATACTAGATATTTTATCTCCTACACATACATAAAAGTCTGTGGGGTCCGTTTTTTCTCTTCACATGGCTTCATATGGACTTCACACACTTTTATATGTGTGTAGGAAATAAAATTATCTCCTAAAACATGAGAAAAACTAATCCCATAATATATATAGGGTTTTATATTTTTTATTTTGCTACATAAAAAATTTCACTGTTACACTTACATAAAAGTTAGTGTGTTCTATTATAAAGAGAAGAGAGTATGGGACCCACTCACTTTTATGTGAGTTTGGCGGAGAAGTTTTTTTTATAGTAAAATAGAAATATTTTTCACTACATACGCACGCATACAGATATATGTAAATTTTACACTCAATCTTAACAATTAATTTTCGCACATTTAACATTTATAATTTATCGATAATTAATAATACTAATCATTGATATATATATATATTTATAGTCAAACTATTTTTGTCTTAAAATGATGTTATACGCATATTATTTCACTTACGAGAAATTTGTATATACTCTAAACAGTTTATACTTAATTTAATAAAAAAAACATGTACCTAGGCATGATTTTACGTGAAATTCAAAATATTATCACATAAAAATTACATCAAATATCATCTGTTAAAAAAGATGTTAATTTTTTTTAATATTTGCATCATTCTTATCTTCTAATTACAATCTAATTACATTTACTTACTTGTACGAAAAAAAAGTACATACATGTATGGATCACACATTCTGGCTCTTTGACTAGTTTGAGACTTCCCCCTTTAAATGTAAGAATTTGGTATTTGGATGGGAGATATTACCGTATGGGGTCTTAAAGTGCCGCGGGGGAGACCCAGCATATCTAAATGACGCCCTTGGATCTTCGCGGCACTCATGTAAATTTTTTTTTCTCTCCTAACCCAGTGTCGCCCTCTATCCCCCACAACACTCAATAAATAATTTTTTTAATTTAAATAAGTGTTGCCTTGCCCCCGTACGACACTAATCTAATTTTTTTTAAACCCCAAATTTTTGAATCTCCGTTTTGAACTTCTGCGAATAATAAAACAAATTTTTTATAAATGAGGATGAAAAATCTCGTCGAGCTGGAGACAGAGAGGGTCAGAGGCACGACCAAATCGGAGGACATCATTGCGCCATCGTTTATCGGAGCCACGTTCATCGTCAACCACCAAACCCTCTATCATGTTGGGTTGCTGGTTCCCTTCAATCCCCGTTTCATTTCTCTGATTCTGATTCTTCTCTGAATCTATTTTTCTCTTCTCTTTACTCTTTACTCTTTACCAAACCAAACCATCTCTCTCACTTTGCCTCTATTGATTTTTCTATTTGCTAGATGAGTTATTCCTAAGCTTACCCTCCCCAACATGTATCGTTCTCCCTTTCCAATCCCCATTTATTTTCTACCTCATGTTTTAATTTCTATGTTTTCCTTTAAAATAAATAAATATTTCATTTTCCTTTCTATTTATTTATTTATTTATTGATTATTTGGAAGGGAACAATAATATCATGGTTCAAAGATGTTACCTGTAACAGCCCGTTGTACACCGGTATTGTTAACATTGATTATGATATTAAGCGTTGTTACAATCACAACAATTCATTTATAAAAATGCGAGTAAACTTTTTCCTTTTTATTACGCGAGCATTTAAAACAATAGAAAGCGTAATAAATAAAAGCTTTGACCGTAACTGAAAACTCTTTGCGGAATAATTATTCAAAATGCCTAAATATCATATAACACTTCTCTCAAGTCACTAAGGGGTTTCCATAAATCCACTTAGCCTAAATCTCACTTTTACGTTTTCTACCTATCCGAACATGGTTCGGTATTTTAATTACTTCGGAGAATCCGCATGCCGCGAACCTCTCATCTTTTAGTATGTTATTCTAGACTTGATTATTTTTCTAACAAGCTGTCACACGAGTCATAAAGTTCTCGTTTGCTCCAGTTATCATCGTTTGGAGTTGAACAAGCAAATTTGTCAGCCAACCTCAAACAGGGCTCCAAATATCCCTCACTCCATCAACGATTCTGGAAAATTCTCTCACCATTTTCTCTCAAATTTTTATACAGTAAACTAGATACCTCAAGCTTCAACTTGACATATCATACACATAATTTGACCAAAGAACGAAGCGGGAATAAATTTCCCAAAAACTGCCAGAGACAGCCCCGTGTGCAGGGGTGTTCTGAGCAGTCCATGCTCTCTGGCTTCTACAGGTCAGTGAACACCTCATATGGATCTCAAATTTTGATACAAGGTAGTTGACATCTCAAGCTTTAAAACTATGCATGGCACGTCCCTATTGGATATTTGTGGAGGGAGATATGCTCTCCCAAAGTTCATCGAAATTCTGCCAATTTCTAAAAATTTCGCCAGAGTTTCCTTTGTTTTTTCAATAAATCCCACTTTTGTAAAAGTGCATAACTAGCCCTCAAATGTACCTAATAGACATGGGTGGCACTCAAGGACCAGCAATGCCTTCGTTTTCTTACAACCCTGCACAATTTATATCATTTGGCTTATTTTTCAATTCAATAATTTCATTATAAAACCTTAAACCATTTCAATCACATTAATTCCTTTGCATGCATTTCTTTGACATAAAACACAAATCAAATCCTATAATAGGCCTATTGCTCTTTCATCATGTACATGCTCCAATATTACACAAGGTCTTCAAATTACAATTTACAATATACATTCTTCTCCAATGAACATAATACAATAAGCTCCAAATGAAAGCATGATAAAACATAAACTAAACTTAGCCAAAAATGACATGAACAATGATGACAATAAGAATAGTCCTAGCTCACTGCGATATTCATGTCCTAAGTCTAGCTTAGGCCATATGACCCCAAAATGCAAAATCCACAATACATCCATGAGCTCATCCTATGGGCCTCATGTCCGCCGCTTCAACTCCACTGGCACTACCTGAAATAAAGTCTCAAAAACGGGGTAAGATATACGAATATATCTCAGTAACCGAGAGGTTATGGAGATTACTTTACCCAATGGCTCACTTCGATGCATAACAATAATATAATACAACATTTAAAATGGGATAAAGCAAGGAATTTAGTGAAGTAGGGAAGCATAGGGAACAAAATACGATGAAGCTGGAATGATCGATGCCAATACCACGCAATATCCGGTCTAGTGGCCTCGACACATAGCCTACGAGTTTCAATCCAAGGAAATGTTCCCAGAACATCAACCAAGGAACCCTCCATCCATATACACCCGAGACTTCCTAATGTGCTACTCTACGGATGACACACCACGACCCCAGGTCAACTGAAATTCTCTCATGGAAACCTATCCAGTGGAAGTCTGTAACGCCCAAAGGCAACTGTTTACTGGCCAGAGACTCGGTACATCCTATGTTCCACTAACATACAATAATGCATGAACATGTTATACTACATTACCAACATACACCTCCAACCACTACCCTCAACAGACATGGTGGAGCACACACGGGGATCAAACTCCAGTACCAAGGGATTACCTGAATAATCTCCTTCGCTTGATCGTTGCAATTCACAGTATCACCGAGCTTGGTTCACAAGAAATGCCTACACATAGGCCATTTCCATTTCAATTACAACCAACCAAGATATATGCAAGTCCATCAATTATACATGCATAGGTTCAAGACAACTTACCAAAATCCCTTTGGTCCGGGACCAAAGGCAACCCACCAAGCTCACGATTTCGAATTCACTTCCGCAGGAGGCAACCTTCAATGATCACACAAGGATCATCAACACACGGTGCAATTTATCAAAATTACAAGCAACGAATCTCACCCTCTCCTTCTTGCTAGGTTCGGCCACTATAGGCCATTTTTACAAAATATTTTTCTAAATTTTATTTTAATTTTTTTAGCGACCCAAGGCTACCACAACACCATTTCAAGTCACATTTTCCATCCTACACCATCACAACACCATTTTACCAATTATTCCATTCTAGGTCCAAATACACATGACACACACTCCAAGCATTTTTTCTTTAATTTTCAATGCATCGACTCATCACATAACACCTCCAAACACCATTTACACCCCACAACATCCATTAAACAATTTTTGCAACATCAAGCCCTATATGACCCCAATAGGTCGAATCCATCATGCTCACAAACCAAAGGATATTCAATCCAATTTAATACTTCCACACACCTTACAATCCTATATTTAACTCATACAAACACTCCACAACTCAATTACACAATCATCCCACATAGTCATTTCATAAAGTGTTGAATCATCCATTCCAAAATTTGCCTAAGTTATCAATTAAATCATCAATAATTTTTATGACATCAATCACTCTAAAACATCATTCTAAGTCACATTTGTCTAATACACAATCTCAATTTGAGCTCTCTAACTACATCAATCACACAACATATGCTCTAGGTTTTCAAAATTAAAATTCATAAATCAACCATTCAAAAGCATCAAAACCTACTCACAAGCTTGTCCTAGGACTCCTGCAAGTGATCCTCAAGCAACGGATTGAACACACAACTCCAAAAACCTCAAAAATCCTCTCCAAATCGCGGCTGTTTTTGCCCTTTTTCTCTCAATCTAGCGAGTTTCAAGGTTCATTAATACTGTGGTTGTGTTTGGATGATGATTTCTGTAAGAAAGTTATAATGTTAATTAAGAAAGTGAGTTATAATGTTAAAAGTCGCTTTTCTGACGAAAAGTGCAGATACTGGTTCTGCTACTCGGTATAAATGCGTACCGATGAAGTATCCCAGAAAATTATAATAAGTGCATGAATATTCTTAGAATAATATATAGGATTTGTAAAACAAGTTTCAAGTTAAAATAATGAGAACTAGTGTCAGAACTGATATTGGCTATGGAAAAGCGCGTACCGGAAAGGTGTTGCGAAAAATAAAATAAAAATATGATAAATCTTAGAAAAATGAGTAGGTTCAGAATTCTAAGTTTGGGATTAAAATTCTAAGCGTAGCTATTATTGTTAATACTGTGTGTTTAAAACTTAAGTGCCTATAAATAGCGTTGTGGCACAAAGACCTAGGTTAATTTGGTTGCCTCTACGTGAGTTTTCTGGTCTTCATCAGCTGCCACCCTCCATCTACCCTTCCATATCCTTCTTCTTCTTAAACTCCACCAAAATGACCACCTTTACTCTTAGTTCCTTCATCAATGTGGTGTAGGGGAGTGAGGGCAAGGCTTGTGTGAGTGAAATATGCTCTTTTTCTGAGTTGAAGGTTCAGCTTTGGTGTGAGTTGAGGGCTGAGTTCCTTAGTTTGGGGTGAGGAAGCCTTTGTTGGTAATTTTTGAGCTTCAAGAAGCCACCTTTGAGTGTAAAGGTCCAACCTTGTAGTGCATTTTCGTGGGTCTTTGAAGTCAGAACCTTGGTGTGTGGTTGGAGACCTTTTTGCTGTCTCATTTTCGGATTCTTGGAGCTTAGAGGTATAACATGAACACCTCTTTGTCTTTTGATGATTTTAAGCTTGTTTAATCGGTTAAAAAGTAAAACTTTGATCATTTGTATAAAGGAATGTGTTTCTGGGTTCATAGCATGTTAATAAACATCTGTTTAAGGAGTTCTTGGACTCCAGATCGAGTTTGGATCATTAGAGGTCAATTATACCTTTAAAACTCAGTTTTCTGCATTCTTTCGAAGAAGTATTCAAATACTTTTCGGGCAGTATTCGAATACTTCCTGGAAAAGGTCGTAATCGAATACTTCGCGAGACAACAGCGACCTAGTTTAGTAAAATTGCGATATCTCAAGCTTCAGAGCTCTAAATCGAGTGAGGTTTGGACCTATGTGAAGCTAACAGATAGGGAGACAACCCTGTAAATTTTCATATCCATTGGATGAGTGGATTGCTATCAGTTTATGTTTTAAGTCGAGACCCAATTGCTGAAAATTTAGCTTGTTGTAGGAACTTTGCAAAAATCATAACCGGAGTTATACAACTCCGATTGAGACATAAAATATGTCGTTGGAAAGCTTGAGATGTATAGTTTAACACAATGTTATTAAAATCGGCTCGCCCATTGACCCAGTCGAGGTACTGGGTCACTGGGTCACTGGTTCAACAAGTGGGTCACTGGTTGAACCGCATGACCCGGTAATTATATGCAATTTTATAATTTATATTAAAAAATTATAAACATACTCAAATATCTAAAAAATATATAAAAATTTCAAATATTTTAATATAAAAAAAAATAAATGACATATTATTATCCAATAAAAGATCAAACAAAAATGTAAAGATCGTGATACGAGACTTTAGGTTAAAAAAAAACATCTCTAACTATAAATCAAATCAAAATTTTCTGCATAGTGCATAATTGAGATAATATTAGTGTTGTAGGTACATAACTTATGTAAGTCAATAAAAAAAATATTCAAATATGTCCATTATGATTTTTTTTTAAATTAGAATTTTTTTTGCGACCGGACCGGGTCACCGGTTTACCGACCGGGTCACCAGCTTTCATGAAAACCGGCCGGGTTGAACCGGGTCGCACCGGTTCTGATGCATAACCGGTCCGTTGCTTCAACCGGACCGGTTATATGACCGGTTTACTGGTTCCCGGGTCGACTCGGCCGGGTCGGTCCGGGTTTCATAACACTGGTTTAACATATTTAAATCTTAGAGTATTTGGTAAAGAGTTGCAACTGTAGTTTTAAGCTGGTAGTCGAATATTCCTTGTAGGAGTATTGAAATACTTTTTTGGGAAGAAAAGTATTCGGATACCTTTGAAAAAGTATTCGAATACTGGAAAGTATTCGAATACAGTGAAGTTTGGTATTCAGATACTGTGGTATTCAGATACTTGGGGGAAAAGTATTCAGATACTTGGTAGTATTCAAATACTTAAATGAAAGTAATCGAATACTTTCTGGAGAGCTGGAGTATTCGAATACTACTCGTGAAGTATTCGAATACCTCCTGCAGAAACAACATGAAATAAGTTAAAATGAGTAAGAAAGCCTTAATCACTTAGTGTAATATTGAGTAATGATTATTGATGATTAATTATTGCTTAAACAGATTGTGATTGTGCTGTTTGTGGGCCTTGAGCTAGTGTGGACTCTTGGCTTGGGATAGTTAGCTTGCAAGGTAAGATTTTGTGTCCTCGGTTTAGCCATTGTTGGTTCTACCATTTCCCATGGGGGATGGTTGTATGCATGATGTGTTTTCATGTACTGTTTTATTGAAATGCTATGGAGCTGTTAAGTGCAATTGCTTATGATATGTATGTAGTTTTACGCCTACAGGAGGCCAGGGGGTGATCCTGTGGGCGGGTGCAGCGAATGGCTAGTACCGTGTGGGTTTAGGGATTCCTACACTTCAATGATATGTATGTAGTGTTACGCCTACAGGAGGCCAGAGGGTGATCCTGTGGACTGGTGCAGCGAATGGCTAGTACCGTGTGGGTTTATGGATTCCTACACTTCTCTGATCAGTAGAATAGTTAACACACATGTCATGATTATATTCTGCATTGCACTATTTTGGAAATTATATTGTTTAGCTGCTTTTGAACTTATATTGCACATGTAATTGAGCTTGGGGTGGAAGATCCTTGAGGACCCCTTGTCTTAGTGAGACTTCCTTTTAGAGATCTCACCCCACGTTTGGGGCACCATTTCAGGTTCAGGTAATGCTGGGGTTGAGACCTCAAGCGGCAGGAGGCCGGAGCTTAGTTGATTTAGATGCTGTTATGCTGATTATATTGGATGCTGGATTATATCTACTGCTATTTTTTGATTAGCTATGATATTGTTGTTGCTGTTGAGACTTTGTTGGCTTTGTTGCCTTATTTGGTGAGCATGGGAATTGTCCATGCCGCATTGATTTGACTATGTCTTGTTTTAGATTCGAGTTGTAATAATGTATCGGGATTATGTCCGGACTACGTGTTGTAGTTCCGTGATTTTAGATACTCACTGCTATTATTATATTGAGGTATTTCAGTTAGATGTCTTTTGCAATTTACATACAAGCGATGTTTTTATGAAAATGATTAAATAATCAACTTGGCTAAGTATAATGACGTCATAATTGAAAAGAAAAAGATATTCCACATTTTTAAATTAAGCGTGACTTAATACGATGACATGTTAACAAACCGGGTTAACACGGGGTGTTACAATTTCCAACAACTTTGGTGACAAACTTTGTTGGATTTGAGTGAGTATGGAGGGAGTTATGAGAGAAGGAAGATTTGGAAGAAGTTTGGCCCTTCCATGGAGGCAAGCTCGGTTTTGGGGAGGGAGAAGGAGAGAGAAAGTGGCTGATTTGTGATGTTGTCCAAGTGGCAAGGTCCACTTAAGTGAGGTGGGCCCTATCGCCACCTTATGCGATTTCGAACTTATTCGAATTTTTCGCCTATTCCGCTAAACATCCATAATTTCATAAAATATGTAGAAACTCTAATTTTTAACATTAACCATTGTCCTTTAGTTGCCCTTGATCAGATGAATCTGAAGTTTTTCAGTCATTCGGAGAAATCGCAGTTTTAAGCTGTTATGCGCATCGTGGGCACGCTTCCCCAAACACACTAATTTTCATCAATTTTCACCAGAAATCCTATTTCCTAGTCCTATGTACCATTTATAACCTATATCCAAACCTAGAGCTCAAAATTCATTCGGCACGCTATACGATGCAACTGTACCGCAATATTTTTACTATGTAAAAAAACTATTCACCAAATTTTCAGAAACTTGCCTAACCACTCAATTTTTCGTTCCGAATCCATTTCCAGGGTTAGGTTTCTCATTTGAGACCTCCTACTCAATTTTACCTTCATAGGGTTACGTGTTTGGCTAATTACCGTTTTACCCTTCCTTTGTATTTTGACTCTAATTTCAGGATTTTCACTAATTCTACCCTTTAATCCACATATAACATATGTTTTAGAAATGTGAGGTGTTATATTACCGGCTTATGCTCCCAGAGCTATTCTGAAGTCTCATTTATATCAAGATTCGGCTTGTTAATTTCGTAAGTTGTAATCCTTCTTTTCCTAAACCTTTTGGTAGTCCTTGTAGTAATTTATTTCATAGTTCCTCCTTCTCTGGGATATATGATAAATACACTGAGAATGTTGGGTGCGTACTGATAAATACACTGATGCCTTTATCATCCTTCGTTTATGTTCTATCCTAGGGGTTGGACAGGCTGCTTCTATGCCGATTTAATAATTCTAATATACAATTACGTTTCTATATACTTTATGGTAAAAGAGCAGAGTTAAAATAAAAGGATTGTAACTATTGCATTTGTGTGTGGCACCTATAGACTGCAAAGGCAATTTGGTTTGGCTATACTTTTATGTGAAATTTATAAACAATGAAAATTATATGGATATAAATGCCCCGTGAAATGGGATTCTTAACTTGAATCTGTTAGGCCATACTAGTAAGGAGTTGACTCCAGCAGATGATATAAGGGAATACAACTGTTAAGTACGAGTACATTATACTATCGTCATTTTTCTTAGATAAACACATATTTTTCGTAGTCATACCTAGAATATATGAACAAATGAAGTCAGAATCGAGTTGTCTGTGATCCTGTGGAAGATAAGGGTTCACACAAGTGTGTTTGCCTCCCCATCTAGTAACAATCCACCGATCTCGCCATCTCGGTAACATTGCTCGCACCCTCCAAGGACATCCTTCAACATGATTAACACATTTCATGAGAAGCTTATTTTTTTTTATTTTTTATTTTTTGCTTTCCTCCACTGCGACAGTGTGATAATTCTTCATAAAATAACACTTGATTGCCTTATGTACCGATTCCTTACTTTCAAATTCTTGATTAATATATAATTCATCCCTCATTTGCCAAGAAACCATCATTCCCCCCATCAACAATCAGTTTTTGATCTGGGTGTTCCCAATTAATATAAGTATAGTGCGGACTCACATTCCAGAATGGAGTATTAGTTTGAGATACACATACTAACACTCTATCACATTCAAGTAACACATGAATATAACATGTAAAATACAATAATCAGAAAGTTAATTAACTAACCAGTCGGGACAACATTTTTGACATTATTGGTGTCCACATCACAATCAGAGTAATTACCCTCAAGAGGAACTTCTTCATTTACATCTTCATCAAAGTCACTACCCTCAGGAGGAATTTCTTCATATACATCTTCATCAGAGGCACCTAAATTAACATCCATGTAAACTGCACTGTCTTCCTCTTCCACAACTGTATTTTGCCAGTGATGTGATGGAGCATCAGAATGTGGCAAATTTAGATCCAATGACTCAACCGGTAACGAAAAACTACCTGCACAAGCAATGTCGGCATACAACTAAAGCATCGTGAACATAAAAAATTAATTATTATTTAAAATCTCTATATGCTAATTATACATGCTGATGTTATTAGGATAACACAAAATAATTAATTTCAAAAATTCTAACAACTATTTCTAGTTAAAAGAAACCCTAAATATAGTACAAATTAATTATTTTTAAATCATATTATTAAAATATTACTTTCCAATAACTAATTATTATGACAACTATATAAATATAATTAATTGCACACATGTTTGTGTTAGTAAAAAAAACTAGTGTATTAGATTACCAAAAACAAAAAACTAGCATATTCTAAATATTATTATGTCAAATATCTAAAATAAGTAAAAAAATTAAATGATTTTAATTAATTAATAAAATGAAAATGATGTTAACTTACTTGCCTTAGTATGCTCTGCAAATGAAAAAAAAACAAAGAAAGAGAAAATGCTGCAAATGGAAAAAAAGAGAGATACAAGAATGTTCACAGATCTAAAATTTTGAAAGCGAGAACATAGAGGTAAGAAATAGAATAATGTGGGGCTCGGATGACTGGAGTTGTGTCACTTGACATGCGGTCTGAGTTTCCGGGAAGGAGGGGGACACTCAAAAATTTAAAATATAAAAATTTTAAATGAGTGCTGAGGATGTGCGGCACTTAAGTAATAAAAAAAAAATTAGTGCTGACAAGAATGAGGGCGGCACTGTGTCCAAAAAGAAGAAGAAAATATCACATGAGCACAGCAGTTTGTGGGCGTTATTTAGAGTCGTTAGATCTCCGCGACATTCAAAAACCCCAAATGATAATATCTCTCAACCAAATAACAAATTAGTAAATTTAAACGAAAATAACTCAAAAAAAGAGCCCACACATTCTACTTCACTGCCTATTGGCGAGGCCAGGTAGTTTCTGGGGCTCTTCTCACATTCCTTATGTACCCTCACACTCAGTTTTCCTTATGTGTTTGCTCTCTTCAAAGCGACGTGTCCTGTGGTGCAAACCACATTGTTGTTTCGGTTCACTTCCTTCTCTGTCTCTCTCTGAAATCAGAAGGGGATTTTCATGAAACAGAAAAAACCCTAAGATTGGTCCTGGGATTCCAGCCTAAAGATTCCTTATAACTGCATGTTCCACCGGTTCCTGAACCAGGTAATGACGACTTTCTTGGATTGTGAATGACCGTAAACTCTTAGTGCTTCCTGTGAATCATTTTAGGGGTGATTTTATAAATTATACTTGAGTGCAAATGTTAAAGACTTCACTAGAAATATTGATTTTAAGAGTAGTTGATTTTTTGTTGTTGCCTGCTGCTTTTTGGTAGTGTTGATGTTTGTTATAAGAAGATGAGGTGCTGAGTTTGGTTCTTGAACTATGTGATGATTGATATCGTCTTAATTGGAAGTAATTCCATATGTTGTTAGTGATAATTGGGAAATAAAGTTTCATTTAACTTTGAAGTTTGAAGTTTGAAGTTAGAATATGAATAGGAATTCTTCTTGGTATGAATGCTTCATGGGTGTTTCTTTCCCATTTAATTTCTTAGTCATACTACTATAGAATTAGAATACAGAACTTAGGGTTTTCCCCATTAATAAGAAGGGATTTTAGTTTCTTCGTCAATCTACTATATATTCTTGTATTAAGGAATCTAGCTCGTTATCCTACTTGTGTTCCATTTGATTATTTTACAACATAATTTTATGTGTCTCAATACATTGCTTTGTTACTTCTCTATAGTTTTTCTTGTTCACCTTTATAGACGGTTGGTTGCTGTATATTCAATATCATTTGTCATCTGTTTTACACAGATAATAGTTTTTTTTCATACTATGAGGCATCGGTGTTTGTAAATTGATTAAATTTTATGAGTAATACTTGTTGCTATGATGGCAGGAAAGGAACTAGTATGCGCCTCTTTATTCCATATCAAATCAAGGACAAATCCTGATTCTAGGGTTTTGCATAGGGTTCTGAGTTCTATCGTCCTTCTTCTTACCCGTCGTTTTTAAACTATTCCCCATGAACCCTATGCAAAACTGCAGCACCACAAAATCCACATCAAAACTACCCCGAAGGCCAAAAAGCAAAAAGAAGAAGGATTCAAGAGTAAATGATGCTCAAGTAGCTGCAACCCCATCAGAATTCTCATTTGCTATAGCCAAAATTGCAGTTGCTCAGATCTGTCAGTCAGTTGGTTATAAAAGGTCCAAAAGTGATGCTCTTGAAACCTTAACTAATGTTTCAACAAAATATCTCCAAGCCATTGCGAGATCAGCTGCCTCATTTGCTATTGCCTCGAATCGTTCTGATTCAAACCTCTTTGATTTCATCAATGGCATTCATGATCTGTCCTCTGTTCAAGGATTTCCCGGTGGTTCAGAGTTGCACAAAAGTAACCTGCTGAGGTCTGCAGCTCTGAAAGAGATGATGAATTTTGTCAAACTCTCTAATGAAGTACCATTTGCCAAACCAATTCCAACAAATAATGTTTCTGTAAGCCAAAATCCGGCAACAACCATTGATTCTGGCACATCAATGTGTTGCTTTAAGAAAGCAAAAAAACAATGTTTGCATGTACCAAAATGGCTCCCAGATTTTCCTAAGGAAAGCTTATATAAGAATTGTGATCAGGTTTTGGTTAAGGAGAGGAAATGTGGTGAGAAACTATGGGAACATTCACTTGCTGTGGAATATTGCAGTGGTAAAAACAGTGGCGTACTACAATGCAGTGACATTAATGGAAAAGAAACGAAAGAGACCAGGATGGAATTGGCAAAGGGAAGAGGAAGAGTGAAGTTTAAGATTGGAGGGGAGGAAGAGAAGCAGTCTGGATTGGGTGTGAATATGATGAATGGGGTTTGTAAAGGAAGGAAAAGAGTGTCTTGGAATCATGGTAAAATAAATGATTGCATGGTTGAGGAAAATGAAGATGAAAGGAGTGCATTTAAGAGGAAAAAGATAGCATAATTGTTATGCAAACATGTTTATAATTGTTCTAGAAACTTTTCTTCATGGTGTGCTTGGAATGTGAAAGAAGAGATAGATATGAAAGAAGAAGAAGAAAAAAAAAAAGTTTAGCGCTTCCTATGGTTTGAGAGTCGAACCCGGGTCATAGACTTGAGGTTTGTACACGACAACCACAGCAATAGTTCGAAATTGTTTGTTGTCTTTTCAGTCTATTGTATTATAAATCTTGGATTGAGTCTTTCCGAGATTATAGCTTGATTTTGGCGCTTAGGAAATTGTCATAGTTTATTTTCTTTCAAAGAACATAATTTTGGAAAATAGCAGATTATTTTATGGGTTATTGGATTTTTATAATTCAATTCTTTTGGGGCAAACAAAATTTAGGAACTGGATATGATATTTCACAATTAAGAGAGGTTTACCTCGATTAGCGAATGTTTACCAATGAGACTCATTTGACCCAAAACTTTTGTTAGCGCAACTTAATCCTATTATGAGTGAATTTTATCTATAATATTTTTTTACACAACTTTTATGTTAGTGCAAGTTAAGGTGCGTTTGGATAAGCTTCTTTAAAAGGCGTTTCCTTGATATATATTTTATCTTCTTTTTTTTATAAGCTATTTTTTTCTGGGTTATAAGAAAAGTACTAAATTATACTTTTTAATTATGTACCTATCTTTAAAATAATTTAGATACATTTTAATTAAAAACATTTAAAAAAAAAACACAACCAAAGAGTCTTCAATCCTATTAATTAAGCTCTCTTCATTTACTTAATAAACTAAGAATTTGTCTTTTTAATAATTTCGTATAAAGTAATTGTTTAAAATGCTAATAAAATATTTATTTGTTGGGTTTAACTTAAATTTCATTGAAAATTGTTACCAATAGATTCTTATTAGATTGGTAGATATGAAAGATATGTAAAATATGTGTTTGGCAAGATACGTGAGAGATTTGAAAAATATGCAAGAGATTTGTTTTAAATACGAAATTATGAAATTTGTGTGTTTGATTCCTTACAAAACCTTATACTAGGGAATTGATAGGGTTATGAAAATATGAGTGTGTGAGAGTTCGTTTTGCAAGAAAGCCTACAGGCTTGATTTGTTTTAACAGTAGATATGGTTTTTTTTTTTTTTAATGCAGGCATGATTGATTGGATCACATTTGTTTGTGATGCTTTTTCTAATTATTAGTGTTCAATCCAAGAGGGATTACAATTGATATAGAATTTAATTACAATTTGTGTTTGTGAAGGAGACCGCAAGGAGCGGGAAATTACTATGCGTAAACGAAGAATTAAGCTGATGGGGTGGTTTGTTTGCGTAATAAAACTAAAAAGTTAGGGTTTTAGAAGTGTGTCTCTATAGGGCTTGACTCTTTATTTATAAAGAGAATTTACTTTCAGTGAATACAACTCAATATCAACTAGATTCTGTGGGACCAGAACAATTTTTTTTTTTTACATAAACATGTGAAAAAAGGGATCTAGATCCTCTAATGTGAGAAATCCCATGACCATGTCATGTGAAAAATCATAATCATATAAAGGTAAATCAATGATAATAAAGGATGAGAGAGAAAAAATATATTAAAATAGGTAGTTACAAAATCATAACCGTTGATTTACCTTTGTATGATTGTGATATTCTTACATGACCATGTCATATTTTTTTTCACATGAAAAGATCCATTTCCAACATTAATACATACAGAGGTCTTGTATGAACTGATTAAACACACAATTAGCCCTAATCAAATTGTTAGAAGAAAAAGTGAGATTTTAATCATTGATGAAAAGATCAACATTTGCACATTCATTTTGTTAGAATCTACTTTGTTAATTTTCTCATCAATAGTTAGAATTAAACCCTTTTTTTTCCGTTTCTTTTGAAGTGAAATGTTTGCATGCGAGGAGCCAAAAGTTATATTTTAAAAGGGAAGTTGCTGAATGGCATTCCGGATTGAAAATTAAGGTTCATTCATCACATCTCAAAAGTTGATATTTTAACCTGGGGTCATCATCAACTTATTGCACCGGGTATACAGTGATGTTTCAAAAATAAAATAAAATTGACTAGGAAGAATTTAATGCAAAAGAAATTTATAAAAGAATCCTTGTTTTCTCGTGCTAAGTGAAGTGTGGGAAAATCATTCAAACAAAGGATTAAATAGAAAACACTGGACAAATCGGCATCAAATGAAAAACAAAACTAATATGATTTGATTTTCCATATCCAGTGTCTTCTACAAAATAGGGGATTTGAAAGGGGTGTAACTATGATTCAACTGAAACCGTAAAATGTTAAAAATTTGA
Source organism: Gastrolobium bilobum (assembly GCF_033153095.1). Classification (NCBI taxonomy): domain Eukaryota; kingdom Viridiplantae; phylum Streptophyta; class Magnoliopsida; order Fabales; family Fabaceae; genus Gastrolobium; species Gastrolobium bilobum. The sequence goes on along the minus strand of NW_026895670.1, from coordinate 118,559 downwards.
TGTTAGAAATATACTTAAATAACCGTTCGCGTGACTACACCAAATTGCTTAAACTTTCGTGAGAGTTGGTTCGTGAGAGTTGAAGAGATGCAAATTTCTGTTCATCATACCAATATTTACAAGCTAACAAAGAATATATACATGAAAGCGTTAAACACCAACAAGGGCTCAAACAGAAGGGCTAGATCTGAGAACCCTCTCAAGCTTCTCAGCTTTAGTGTAATCCTTGTCAGTTAGCTGTCCAGAAGGAAAAGGTGTGATTTCCACAACGAGATGTGGAGTTGGAAGCTCATCAAAAAGAGCTCTCACATTGTTGCAACATACACTTTCTCCATGAGCACTTTCCCTCCGGATTTGGCAACCCTGCAATGGTTTATTAGCAACATATATGTCAAGCAGTTCTTGCATTAAATTATATCAAATTATGAGGAAAAAGAGAATAAAAAAAAAAAAGACAACCAATTGAAACACAGTTAAATAAAAATACAAACTTTGTGAGAGGCAGCATCGACAAAGTGATCATCATCTGATAATAGATATGCAATGGCTTTAAGAACTCGTTGCCCCTCAGACTTGGATCGGACTCTATAGTTCCTTCTAAGTGTACCCTTTCTTGTGGGATGCCATTTGCTCACATTTATCCCTCCATTAGCTCCTCCCTTTGCTGACCAAATAAAAAACAGAAACAAACGATACACATTGTTGATGAAAGCATATCCTTTTGAAACAATAATGTCAATAATAGAAGAGAAAACATAAATAAGGAAAGAGACTGGATTTGCATGCATTGAAAGTGTCAAGAATCATAGGTTTGGGATTAGCAAAGACTGAAAAGAGAGAGAGAGAAGGCTAACAATAGCAAACTGAAAATGTGATAGACAAGATGTATGGTGTTCCAATACCCCCATCTAGTACTACTGTTTATACTATACTTAAGATTGAATAATAGAATATTTTATATTGAATAAATTGTGTGTTACAATGTACAAGAGCTCTCTATTTAAAGAGATTAAAAGGCCTAATGGGCTAAGCCCACAAGATGTGAGACTATATACACTCAACTATTCTAACAACTACTCTAACACTCCCCCTCAAGCCGGAGCATATATATTGTAAGCACCCAGTTGCCACAAATGTATTCAACCTGAGGACCTCTAAGAGCTTTAGTGAAAACATACGCGAGTTGATCATCAGAGTTGACAAATGCCGTTTTGATTTCTCCTGATTGAATCTTTTCTCGAATGAAATGACAATCAATCTCTATATGTTTGGTTTTCTCATGAAATACAGGATTAGATGATATATGTAGCGCAGCTTGATTGTCACAAATGAGTGTCATGGACTGTTTCTGTTCACAAATGTGGAGCTCCCGAATTAACTGCTTTAACCAGATTAGCTCGCAGCAACTCCCATTGCACGATACTCAGACTCTGCACTAAAGTGGGCAACAACAGTTTGTTCCTTACTTTTCCAAGAAATCAGATTTCCTCCAAAGAAGACACAATAGCCTGAAGTAGAGCGCCTATCCTAGGGTGATCCCGCCCAATCAGCATTTGAATAACCACAAATTTCTGTATTTCCCTGATCTGAATATAATAATCCTTTCCCTGGTGCTCCTTTGATGTACAGGAGGATCCTTACAGCAGTATCCCAATGAGAATCACAAGGAGAGTCAAGGAACTGACTAGCCACACTAACAGCAAAAGAATTGTCTGGCCTAGTCACAGTGAGATAATTTAGCTTCCTAATCAACCTCTGATAATGTCCAGGATCAGATAATGGCTCTCCCTGTCCATGTAGTAATTTGATAGCAGGATCCATGGGTGTATCAACCGGCTTATAACCCAACATACCAGTCTCCTATAGGATATTCAAAGCATATTTCCTTTGACAGATAGAAATGTCTTGTCTAGATTGTGCTACTTCAATCCCTAAGAAGTAACGAAGTTTACCAAGATCCTTTGTTTGAAATTGACTGAACAAATACTGTTTTAACTGGTGAATCCCAACTTGATAACTTCCAGTGAGAATAATGTCATCGACATAGACTAACAGATAGATGCATTTGTTAGGAGATGTGAACCTATAAAACACAAAATGATCGACCTTACCGCAGATTAAGCCAAAAGCATGAATAGAAGAACTGAAACGGCTGAACCAAGCTCGAAGAGACTGCTTGAGGCCATATAAGGACTTACGAAGTCTGCAAACCATTCCAGACTCTCACTGAGCAACAAACCCAAGTGGTTGTACCAATTTACTAACAAAAATTAAGTTATAAGGGATGCCGGGAATGTAATAAACAAATGCCAAGGTCAAGGTAGAGGTCGTACGAGCTTGTCCAATCCCACGAACTGGGACTTTGGTTCCATCAGCAAGGGTAAAAGAAGGTAAATGATCAGAATAAGTAAGAGATGTAAAGAGTTCCTTATTACCACAAAGATGATCAGAAGCACCTAAGTCAAATATCCAAGGGCCAAGTGAAGTACAATGAGAAACATAAGCAACAGGATTACCAATATCTGGAGCGGAAGGCTGAGACTGAGGAGAAGCCTTCCTGAGAAGAGTCTGGAGTGCAGCATAGTCCACAGGTGAGAGAGAAATTGAACCAGAGGATGCAGTGTCTGACTGAGCTATATTCGCAGCAAAAGATGGTCGTAAGTGAGGATACTGCAAGAGTAAGGCTGTGAATAACCTCATCCCTACCCTCGCAAAGTTAGGAAGCCTTGTGCAACAAGGTTTTCCTTTATGATTTCAATCAATACGAAAGCAGAAAGCAGAGGACAAATTAACACAAAAACTAGAGAGAATACGTAATAGAGTTCCATGAACTCAAGATAGCCAAACGGAGAAACCATCCTCAAGATGGATGGTACCACTCTAATACCATGTTAAGAATTAGAAGTTTACAGTTACGGAAGAATAAACAGAGAGAAAGATACTAAAAATAGAAAATTGATAATATGATTGATGGATTTAAGGTATTAGAATACCATAGCTTTAATACTCATATTTTTACTAATACTTAGGTTAAGTAATGGTGTAACTAGTACAAGCCCATGCCCACTAACAAAAAGGCTGATAACACTAACAAAAAACATAACAATTCCACAAGATAAAAAAGGGTTTCTTGATTAAAATATCTTTTGAATGCATTTCATCGAAGATGCCAACTGAGATTCACATATGGAATGGGATCAAGTATTCAATTATTATTACTATTATTTTGTTTTGTTTGACTGTAGTATTAAATTATCTATTTCCAAGTTACACTCTTTATTAAGCTGGATAAGATACATAGAAAGAACTCTAACATGACTTTTCTGTCCTCGTTCATCTGCTATCATTATTGATGCCATAGTCTTTAAGGGAGGTCTTCAATAAAAATTGCGACATTTTAAAGCAATGGCCTCTTTGCAATTATGCAAGGGTAAGGCTGCGTACAAGGATTACCTCCATCCTACACTCGCTAGTCGGGTTTAACGGGGAGTTTTTTTTAAAGCAATGGCCTGATTATGAACCATACTAGGTAACCATGGATCCTAAACTACATTTTTCTGCAAAAGGTTAAGAACAATAAGAAACACAAGATCTGAATTCCCATCACAGTGTACTACTTTTTAATGAAGAAAGTATCAACTTTATAATTCCCTCAGTCACTCATCTCTGCATATATTGTATTCTGGTTCCATTGTGAAGTAATGAAGTGTGAAGAAGAATTATGGAGAAAATTCTATTTTCTAGCATTCCAGGAAACTACACTGAGATGACTCCAAGGCAGACAAAGAATACAAGAATTTTTGGTATCAATGGATACAGAAACAGACAAGACAATTACAGCTAACAAGTTAGAAAAAACACAAATTTCTCATTGCTGCCCAAGTGCCCTAGACCTAGAATAAGATAAAAGTAAAAGAGCGAGACAGAGTGTCAGAGGGTGAGAGAGAGAGAGAGATTCTTGTCAATATGGGGAATCTAAAAGGAAGTTAGAAGCCAAAGAAAAGCATTTCTATAAAACCTGTCATATTTGTAGAGCCAAATCAGACTTTGACTTCAGTCTTAAATATAAGATTCAGTCCCTGCCATTCCCTACTGCACCATCCCATATTTAATTCATCTCCACCTCCCCCCTCCTAAAATCCTGTCCATAAAATTTCTGATTTTCACTTCATTCAGTTCATGGCTTCATGCAACCACAAACTTCAGAAACAAGGAATCATAATAAGTCACAATGAATAAGATTTTGTTTTAAAACTTGAAGAACATAGTAGCACTATGTGTGAGTATATGAGGAATTTCATTATTTGACGGTATGCCCTCTGATCTTTGTATGTCAGATAGGATCATAGGGCCAAGTGTTGTTCAACCCTTATTTTCTTGACTATCTAATAAATGTGACATCCCAATCTCATATCAAATAAGTTCTCTATCTTAGATTAATATCTCTATCTTAGATTAATAGCTAAAATGTTAAGTCCCTAACTCACAATTTTTTATTGAAGTAACTAAACTAATAAATCAACGCAAAGTGTTTATTTATAAGAATCAGATCTAACCTCTACTCTATCATCATATTATTATTAACATCCATCAGTGGCCCATTTTCATCTACTCAAAGTACATGTTCATGTTAAATTTTTACATGAACTAGTTCACATTGTGTTGGTCAATTTCCAATTTTCCATTCTATTTACAGTACTAGATAATTTTTCCACATGGAAAATTGAGAATAATATACAAGTCAATGACTTGAACAGCTGAACCACTGTTCATGGTGCCTCATCCAATCCTTGAAATTCTTTGAGCAAAAAGGAAATTAGAAATTTCTTCCATCTACAATCCATCATTGCAGTAAGATTGCTCCCAGTAATCGAAAGGTCACACTTTGCAAAAATGCAAAGGTGAAATTGTGTAAAATCGACTCAACACCCTAATCTCACAAGTCGAAAAGCCATATGCATCAGAATTTATCCTTTTTTCCCTACCCTTGCTAGCCAGGGTTTAACGGAGAATGATTTTTTTTTATTTTTTTTTCAATCCTTTTCCTTTGTCTCTTTTCCCCTTCCCCATCTTCTTCTTCCTTTTCTTTTTTTTTTTAATTTTTTTTACACCCCTTTTAATTTTACTTTTACATACCACCCAATTAATTTGGGACAAAGGTGTTCTTCATGTTGATATTTTTTTTTAATCCATCACTGCATTTATCTCAGACCTAGAGAAATAATGATGGTAAGAAAGTACACAACAATCAAGTCTTCTCAAGCAAGGTCACTGTGCTTTATCAACGGCAAGAAAGTAGGAAAAAATAAAAGAAAAGAAAAATAAACATTCTCTATAAGGTTAGAAAAACCAACCAACAAACCAAAATGAAAAAAAAAGGATTGACAAACCTGGTTTTCCTAGTATGCTCTGTGTCCATTTAGAGAACCCCAAGTCACCAGATTCACTGCTGTCACCAATATCCAAATCTAAAGCAAGCAATGAGCTAAACTCATAAACACCAACCAAAATCCACCTCAAAATAAAAGAACCATTCCAAATTGGGTTGTCAAAAACTTGATGAAAGAACACAAAGCAAGGTACAAATGTAAACCTGAGACAAGTGGGTTAGCTTGAGATCCAGCCAATCCAACTTTGAGGAGGGCATAGAAGATGCAGAGCCTACCAGCCCATAAAATAGGAGCCTCAAGCAAAGAAGCATAGGTAGGTGTGCTCTTGTTTCTTCTGGTACAAAGTGAAGTTTTAGTGGAAAAGATGAATCTTCTAAGGGCAATAGAAGGTTCAGGGAAAAGGGTTTTGGGTAAGGTAGTTGAGGGATTGAGATTGTGAAGTGTGGATTGATGCAGGGGAGACACAAAAGTGATTTGTAAAAGAGGAAGAGGCATTTCTTGAGCTTAACACAACTCACTGTGATAGTATGACAATGGTGGTTGAAATGGTCTCAAATGATATTTGACTCGTTTCCGTGGGTAACGACGTCGTATAATTGCGTTGTGGACTTGCGGGGTCCAACCACGTGGGTTTTGTTTCGGATAGGATAAATTGACATTAGAAATCAGAATATGGCTATACTTTATTTTTTTATTTTTTTAATACTGGAAGGCAAATTAATGAAAGTATGGATGGATTTTTTTTTTTTTTTTTTTTAAAAAATAGCTCTCACTATAAGTTCATTTAGAGTTTTGCTTTAAAAAAAATTATAAAAAAGTCAAAATCTATTTTTTTAGAAGTTAAAATTAGTCAAAAACCAAATAATTGTTTTTTTAAACTAAATAGTTTTAACTTTTATAAAAAATACTTCTAAAATAAGTAAGACATAAAAACTGTTTTTTTTTAAAAAATCCATCTAAATGGGCTCTAACTCGATTTTGAGTTTGAGTTTTATGTATATATATATATAAATTGGGCTTTGGTTTCGTCTTGCAGCAAGCATTTTTTTTTCTTGTAACAGAAAACGACAACTTAAATAATAATAATAAAATTGGAACAAAAACTGTATTTAATAATTTTCTTTTTTCGGTAGCTTTGTATGATAGAAATCTTTTTCTTATAACATGATTGTTATTTATCCCATATAAATTTAAGGATTTAATCTCATAATAAACTAAAACTACAAAATTATATTTTTCTTGATCTCAAAACGATGTTGCTTTGGGGTTGCAGAGTGACTGCAAAAATATTAAATCCTAAGTTTAAATATAATTTTATGTTTCCACAAAGGGAAAAATATTTCTTTTATAGCAGAAGATAAAATCATGTCCCACAGAGTTTTGGATTTTAAGGAAAAAAATATAGGATATTCTGAAATTTCATGAATTTTACTAAAAAAAAACATATATGATTTTTCCACAAAGTTATTTTAGATAGAACAACATTTGCATGAGCAAATAATTCTTAGGAAATAGTTAGTTGCCTACTCTCCTCATGAGTTGAGCAAAACGTAATAGAGATGTAATACAGATTCAATTTGGATCTTCTTTTGTTTCTAATCAGTTTGTTTGGTGCTAACTGCTACGCTATACATTAGAAGGAACCAGTGCTTATACCAAGCGTCCTTTATTCCTGTCACCATTTAAAGGATAGTAATCTGTTTTTCTGTTATAAAGAGGACAGCAACACAATAATCACATATACATCATTATCGTACCGGGTCAAAGGCACTCTCATACACCAGCATGCATCTGTGTCAAATCCTCCTTGATAAAATTCACAAAATAAACTAGCTACAATTTCCAATGATGAATTCTGTAATAGAAACTAAAAAAAAAAAACGTTTGCTAGTAGTCATATGAAGTTATACAGTACAAATAAAATTACAAAATGATGGTACTTCATTTGGCGTAGGAAACTGAGCAGGTGGGGATGTGTTCGATTCTTTTCAGTATTGTCTTCAAGAAGAATTTAAAGCCTTAACCCGTAACCGACTCAAATCCGTTGATGAGGTTTCATGGAGTGGTTTTTAGAAGTGTTATAATTCTAACACAAAATACTCGAGTTGGCATGCATGAATATTTGCAAATATCAATCACCCTAATAATTCTTCAAAATCTACCACCACCTAATTGGAAGGTTTAATTTACAATTGGACAATAAAAAAAACAACAACCAAACATAAAGATTTCGTTACTAATTCTACTTAATAGAGAATACTTTTGAACTATGTCCAATGTGACAAATATTTGAAGCTTGTGAGGCTATAATAAGGGTGTGCATGACAACTTTTTCGGAATCAATTTATTTTTTAATTTCTGTTCCCAAGAACAGAAATGAATAGAAAACTCGTTTGGTAAAACCGGTTTATTTTTTGTTCCCGGGATGAACCGATTTAATTTTTGTGCTGGGAAATAGAAAAAAAATAAAAAAATTTCTGCTTTTTTATTCCCGGGAACAAAATGAGAAACACTTATTTCTCTCAATCACTCTCCACCTCTATCATCATCATCACCACCACCATCATCCCGACATGACCACTGCCACCTCGCCGCCGCCGCCGTTGTACCACCAATGTCGTCGTCACAACAACAACCACCACCACCATGATGCCACTGCCACCATCACCACGACGACGACGACGATGTCATCATCACCACCTCCATCCATCTCCACCACCATGCCACTGTCACATTACCATCGCCACCAACACCACTACCATCACTGTCACCACCACCACCATCACCAACCACCACCACCATTGTAGCCACTGTTATCACCACCACCACCATTGCCACCACCACCATTGCCATCGCCACCACTTCAACCACTGTCACCAACCACCACTATCATTGCCGCAGTCACTGTCATCACCACCACCGCCATGCCATCACCACATCATCGCCACTGCCACCACGCCACCTTCACCAACCACCACCACCATCGTCGCAGTCACTTCTGTTACCACCACCACCACCACCATGCCATCACCAACACCACCATACGACCACTACAACTCCACCACCACCGCCACCAACCACCACCACCACCATCGTCGTAGCTGCTGCCATCACCACCGTCGCTGCCACCACTACCACCACCACCATTACCAACATCGTCATTGCAGCCATTGCCATCACTACCACCACCACCACCACCACCACCACCATCGCCATCATTATCACCATCACGCCATCACCACGTCATCGCCACTGCCACCGCGCCACCACCACCGTCACCAACCACCACCACCACCACCACCACCGCCACAGCCACTGCCGTCACCAACACCACCATGCTACCACTACCACGCCACCGCCGCTGCCGCCACCACTACCACCACCACTATCGCCACCATTACTACCACCATCGTCGCAGCCACTGTCGTCAGTACCACCACTGCCGCCACCACCATAACCACCATTACTACCGCCGTCGCCACCACCACCGCCGCCATATGGAAGGGAAAATGATGATCCAAATTTTTTTTATGCTTAATAGGAATTATTTTTTATTATATTATTTGTTGTGTTATCAAACGCAATTCTCATTCTCAGAATAAAAATAAAATTTGTTATCAAACACATTTTTTTCTCAGAAATTGTTCCAAGGCACATAAATAGAAAAGAATTGTTTCTTTTCAGAAACAGTGTCAGGGAACAGAATGATTGTCATGCACACCCTAAATGATGAGAACTATGTAACTGAAGTCGCATGTTCAATTGTTTCATTTTGTTTGAGACTTCAGCAATCAGCATTATTTTTGTGTTTCCCAACTTGGGGACTAAATTACTATAATACCCTTATCGTAATTTCTAACTTTGCTTGTAAACATAAGATTTATAGTAGTTCATCAAAATAAAACGTATTATATTTTCTTTTATTAAATCCTCTATTTCTCAGAAAAAATTAAAATATTATTATTTTAATAAATAATTACGAAAATATAGTTGTTTTGAATTAATTTATGAATCTATTATATTTATTAACGCCCAATTTAGGCATGACCTACGAGACATTTACGCCTAAGTTAGATGTGACTCATTTGGTGTTGACACGTGACAATGATACTATAGGAGTGTTTAAACCCACAAGCCTCCTAGTTCTTTCCAAATCAACACCAAACACAATCTTCTGCCTATTAGAATCTCCATATCCCTATCTTATGGGCTGTATTCTTATCATTGTGAATTGAGACCTTATTCTGTAAGTCGTGGTATGAAATTAAAGATGGCACCAAAGTGGGTTAGTCCATCTATAAATAAGGATACTTAATGTGATAGTAAATTTAAAAAAAATAGTGTATAATATTGTGAGAAAAGGAAGTGCCACAATATAAAAGTGTGAGAGAGATTGATGAGAATATAATGTGTGAGAGAGATTGGTGAGAATTCTATGTTCTATTTTTTTTATACTTGAATTCTATGTTTTTTAAGTTGTGTGATTTAGTAGTAGTTGTTGTATGTATTCTGTAACACCCCGTCTGCAGCCGGTGTATTAACATACGAATGGTATTTAAAGTGCAGCTTGCAATAATTAATCACTGAAGCAATATAATATTTTATATAGATAAACAAGGCTAATCCTCACGGTGGATTAGCTTTTCACTTTTAATAACAATACTTATGTAATTGCAATGCTAAAATAAAACCTGAAATACCTCGTACTCATAAATAACAATTCAAAAGCATCTATAACACATGATGCTACAATACAAATACTCAGGTAACCAAATAACAGATTATTTAATAGTGGCATAGACAACCCCTATGCTCACAACAAATAACAACAGAATCCAATCAAGTCTAGTCATAATAAAGTCTCATCATGCCAAAATGAATAATCATAATATGCATGACTCATATCAATAATGAAAACTATATGCTAACCTCTTGCCTCTATTAGTGTCTGTTTCACGAACGTCATCTCCTAAAAATATGCTCCAAAAAAGGGTGAGATTTCTAACGGAAATCTAAGTAAGACAAGGGGTCCTTAAGGAAGCCTCCACCCCAAGCTCACTTACATGTATAATATAAGTTCAAAAATAGTGCAGGAAGTATATAAAGAAGCATATTAATAACAAGATAAATGAATGGATATACCGGGCCATTTATAGCAGTAAACAATGCAGTATATAAAATGAGCATGTCATGCAATATATCAAATGAGTGTGCAATGCCGCATATGTCCATGTCATGTGTGCATAGATCCTACTGGCTAGAGAATAAAATGTAGGGATTGCGTACGTCTACAACCCACAGTACAAGGAGTTCACCATGTACCTCACACACGGAGTTACCATCTTGCATGTGGCCTAACATGCTCAGGGATTACTGTCTCGTATAGAATACCCCACATACATATACATATGGAAAATGCACTATATCATAATCCAGCTAAACAACATATCCAATACTCATAACATAAACATATATAATTCCATAATCCAACTCAACAACTTATCCAATACTCATAACATAAACATATATTATTCCATAAAATATACCATGCACATAAACCAATCCCCCATGGGTTATGGCGGAACAAGCAACAGATAAAACTGAGGACCAAAAGCTTACATGTACTGGTAAAGTCCTTTAATACCAACTCAGTATCAACGTGGTCACCAACAACCAGACAATCCAGCGAGTCACAATCTGGTTTAATGGAAAACACATCATCAATAATCATATCTTACAATTTCATGTCAAATTGAACATGTTTTCTTTTTCGTTTAGCGTACTGCAGGCTTCTCCCAAAGCCCCCAAGAACAAACTGTCTTTACCATTTTTAAATCTGCAGTTTCAACTCTTTACCAAATATTCTATTATTTTAATATGTTAAACTAGACATCTCAAGCTTTCCAACGACATATTTTATGTCTCAATCGGAGTTGTATAACTCCGGTTATGATTTTCGCAAATTGACTGCTGCAAACTAAATTTCCAGCAACCAAGATGCGACTTCAAACTAATACCGAGATCAAACCACTTATACAATGACTACTAAATTTTACAGAGTTGTATTCCTATGTGTTAGCTTCATATAGGTCCAAATCTCATTCAATTTGGAGCTCTGTAGCTCGAGATATCGCGATTTTACCAAACTAGTTCGTTGTTGTCACATTTGCACTAGGTAATCGATTACCGTACAGGGGGTAATCGGTTATCAATCATGGTAATCGATTACCACTCAAAGGTAATCGATTACCAGTGCAGAACGTGAAAATGCAGATTTTTCTACATAATTCGAGCTCCAATGGCCTCCCAAGGTTCCCACCTTCGATTTGCCCAAAAACAGAAGTTCAAACTACCATATTACACTTAAATTAACAACCTTTTACTTGAATCATCAAAATTTCCATTTTTAACAACCCAAAACTTCTTCTTTTTCATAGAAAATAAAGAGGAAAGGGTAGAGTGTATACCCAATGCTTGAAAACAGCAAAAAGAAGAGGATTTAGAGGTCTTGCTATAGCTCCAAGATACTGTACAAGAAGGTGCACAAATTTGAGCTTCCAAGTTTGGTTCTTTCTCCACAAAGGTTGGTTCTTGAAGCTTGAAAGTAGGTGAAAATGGCTCCAACTCCACAAAACACACAAAGATACACTCCTCACTCACCAAGGCAGCAAGTACACTCTCTCAAGATGCTCACTTTCTTCACTAACTTCACAAACTCAGGGTGTTTACATGGGTGAAATGATTAATGGGTGTTTCTTGGTGCATTTTCTTGAAGAAAGGCTTTGTCTTTCATGAAGAACAAAGGGTGACAGAAACGAGAGGATGAGAGGCTGTATCTACATGGGTGTTCTGACCTAGGATTTAATGCCATTAGCTATTTATAAGAGCACTCACTTAAACTAACATTATTAGTTTAATTAGTTTCGCTCTTCTTTTAACTCTAAAATTTTATATTCTTAACCTAGACATTTTTATAGGAATTATCATATTTTTACATTAATTTTTCGAGACACTTTACTGGTACGCGTTTTACACATAACCGATATTAGTTCGGACATCACCGCTCATTGTCTTTACTCCAAAATTGATATCATTGACCTAGATATTTTTCTAGGAATATTTGTATTTTTATTATAATATTTCAGAACACTTCGCTGGTACGCATTTATACTGTGAAGCAGAACCGATATCCGCACTTTTCATCAGAAAAGCAATTTAAGCGTTATTTGACCATCTCGATAATTATTCTAATATATTTGTATTTATTCCAAGTCAATTATAGAATTATTTTCTAAACTCATAATTAAATTATTTTTATTTCCAATATTTTAATAGCAATGTGAAAACTATTTTAGTAATTTTTTTTAGTTTGGTTTTTCCTAAACATATGTGATTTTTTGGAAAGGTAAGTATAATGCATTTGCTTTGATGGATTATTGTTGGACTTGTATTAGTCCACATATCACATTTGCGTAAGGACTTATTTTTGGGTCAGTCTATATCTAAAACACATGACAAGAGGTAAAATTTCTGATCCAAGGCTTAACTTGACATATTGGTTGCACAACAAAAAAGCATATAATTTCCTTCGAAGTGAAGTACTTCGATTTCTTAAAAATGGCCTAACAAAATGTGAAAACAAAAATTAGAGTTTAATTTCCTTTGATTTTTGATCATTAAATAAAGAGTTCTATGACTTATTTTGGTTCGGAAAAAACTCGGAGGCTTTTGGGTTTAAACACTCTTGTAGTACAATTGTTGCAAATTCGAACTATGTTTGTGAGAGATAAAATATGCAAATAAGGTGTTATTGCATAGATCTCGAAAAATTATATGGAATAAAACAAGTTATCTGATTCGGACATCCGAGTCAAAAGTTATGGCCTTTCGAAGTTTTACGGTTAAACTATTGACTTTTTTATGCCACGTGTCAACACCAAATGAGTCACGCCTAACTTTGGTGTGAATGGTCACGCCTAGGGGTGAAAGTGGTCTGCGCTGGGCCGAATTTTGTCCCAAAATGCCCAAGCCTATGCCAAATTGTTTTAATTTGACATGGCCCGGTAGCATAGTACGAGTCTAAGTGTTAGCCTGGTCTGGCTCATTTATAAAAAAACAAATGGTCTGTCCTTGCCCGTTAGCTTATTAATTTTTAACTTTCAAGCAGAATATGAATCAACTTCACAAAATACTCAAATTTTGTTGTTAAAACAAAAATCACAATTTCAACGTTCAAACAAAATCGTGAATCTCAACAACAACTCATCACAATCTGCATTTAAGTCATTTTCAGAAGCAAGATATCCAAACAAAATAACGTATATTTCATCATATCCAACAAATTAATCTATACTATGTAAATTAAAATAACTGCATGAATCCAACAAATGCATCATGATACTTGTAGTATCCAAAAACTTCTCATCATCTTCTCTCCTATGCAAATACAATTCCAAGGTTATATAAGTTGGCAAACAATTTGCAAATGTAGAAAACAAAAAATAAGACTAAAGAATGAAAAAAAAACTAAACATTTTTTATATCTTTTATTTTTTCTTCAAGCCATACTTATTACGTAGCCAATCTCCACCGTATATTAAAGCTTTGATGATATCTTCAGCAAAGTTAAAACGATAGGTATCAATAACCTTTCCTCCAGCACTAAATGTTGATTCTAATGGTACTGTAGAGATTGGTACAAATCTTATGTCACTCCCAAAGGTAGTATTGGTGGGGGATAGAACCTACGTCTTTCCACCATCTACTCAGCTCACATGCACCAACTAAACTATCATCATTTGGTACTACTATGAATAATATTATTTAATTTAAAATAAATAATATTATATAGGCCGATTTATAGGCTTATAGGCCCGACATATAAAAAAAGCCTATAACTTGCTTCATAAATAGACTTTTTTAAAAGTTCGGACCTGTTATATTTGACTATATGTAATAGGCTGAGCTTGACTTGATATAGGCTAGGTCGTAGTCCCCTAAGTCTACTAGATTTGTAAATTAGTTCAAAACAACTATATTTTTATAATTATTTATTAAAATAACAATATTTAAAGTCCCCTAAGTGTACTAGATTTGTAAATTAGTTCAGAACAACTATATTTTTGTAATTATTTATTAAAATAACAATATTTCAATTTTCCCCCCTCTATTTCTCTCCCTTTGTTCATTTCTATCCAGCATGAAATTGGGGTGTTACAACATGAAACTGCCGACTAGTAGTGAAGTGATAAACCGATTAAAATATCTTCAAGAAAAAAAGGAGTGGAAGAACCCATTCAAGAAGGATGCTGGTGGAGAAAGGGATGTATGAATTGTTCGGCTGGTGGCAGTGATCGCAGGCGATGAGGTCGCGAGTGGGTGGTGAAATCAAAGAGATTTGGATGAAAGAGGAGAGAATTGAGCTGTGTTTATCGAAATCAAAGAAGAGAAACTCAACCTGAGAGTTAGGATTCATAAATGTTGTGCTTAGAAATTAGAACATTTGATAGGGTTCAATGCAAACATAAAAACACTGTTGTCCCCGGAGTAGTGGTCACTGCTATTGGTGTATGTGCAATAAATAAGTTTTTAAAATTTTTTGTTGGGGTAGGTTATATTTACAAATTTTTTGTTTACAATTTTTTTAAAAAAAAACTATACTATGTATTAGTAGTAGTACATACTCAAATAGTATTTACAACCAGTAGTATGTAGTGTAATTCGTAAGAGTTTATAAATAAAAAATTTGTAAATATAACCATGCTATTCTTTGTTGGGGACAGATATTGTAACAACCAATTAGTGTTACTATCAATGTTACTACCAATCAATTTCATCGTTAGATCGATTATGTTGATCCAACGGTTATATTTATTTTCGTCTTTGTATGGTTATGATTTTCATATTTAATATTGGGGTAGGATATTGTAACAACCAAGTAGGGTTACTACCAATCAATTTTACCGTTAGATTGGTTTTTTGATCCGACGGTCCTGATTTGATCCTTATATAGCCTCTCTCTCCCCCCTCTTCCATTATCTCTGACTTTACTTTCTACCGCCGCTGTTGCCCATAGCTGTCGTCCCATTTCAGAAAACAACCTACAATGAGGTGATCTACTTAATGAGATTCAAGATCTTATTCTTGAGTTACATAGTCAGAAGGAAAATAGCATTTGTATTGGCACCGACGCCTTACTCCAAAAGTGTAACAACCCAAAATTATGAAACATGGTAAAGAAAACTAGTTCGGGTGTTTTATTCAATATATAAAATTTATGAAAGAACTACCTGTATTATTATTAAACTTGGATCGATAACCAAAAAGGATCAATCCGATTAGCATTTTCTCTTCATGTGTTTTGGGTCTTTGAACTTGTTTGAATTAACTATTTAAAAATAAAGACGTAGTTAGGTTTTGATTTACCTTTGTTTCCAATTGTTTACCTAGATTAATGACTTTTGATCAATTATTCTAAATTAATCAAAACCCAGTCGCTTGGTATCGTAATCACTTAACTCTTTCTAGGGATTTTAACCTTAAGAGCGAATAATCTAAGGCCTTGACAGTTGCTGTTATCATACAATTCACCTTGTCTATCCCTAGATCAATCATGAGAGAAAGGAAGCGCGGCGGCGCGATGGCAGCGGTGGAGTGGGCGGCGCGATGGCGGCTATGGCAGCGACGATAGCTATAAAGAGTATAGTCAGAGAGAAGGGAAGAGAGAGAAGGGGGAGAAAAAGGAAGGGTTAAAATATTGGTAGTAACATTGGTAAAATAACACTAATTTGATTGATCGCTCTTCCTTTCTCTCCCCCTTCTCTCTCTTCCCTTCTCTCTGACTGTACTCTCTATAGCTGTCGTCGCTGTCCATAGCTGCCATCGCGCCGCCCACTCCACCGCCGCTGTTGCACCGCCGCGCTTCCCTTCTCTCATGATTGATCTTGGGATAGACAAGGTGAATTGTATGATAACAGCAACTGTCAAGGCCTTAGATTATTCGCTCTTAAGGTTAAAATCCCTAGAAAGAGTTAAGTGATTACGATCTAATGGTGAAATTGATTGGTAGTAACATTGGTAATAACACTAATTGGTTGTTACAATATCCTACCCCTTCTTTGTTATGCAAAATAATTGTAAGCAATAATTCTATGAAACAATTTGTCAAAATAAAAAAAGAAGAACGATCAATCAGACCATATATTTATGGGTTTAAATTGTCTCCTTTTAAAGGAGACAAATATCTTATGCTAGTGAAACATAAAAAATTGTGCCATTCTTTTATTTTTTAAAAATAGTGGGACCCACATAATTTATTTTTATGGCATGATGCAAAGTATTTTCTATTAAAGGAGATTAATAAATCCCTTATATTTATTAGTAAGAATGATTGCATAAATATTTTTAAACTTAATGCAAAATTTAAAAAATATAGAGTAAACACCCTTTTTAGTCCCTACCAATATTTACGAAGTCCTTTTTAGTCCCTGGCAATAAAAAAAGACCAAATTGGTCCCTGAAATTACAAAAAAAGGGTCATGTTAGTCCTTATGTCAACTCCCAAATATGTAGAGTGGCCCTTTTCTTGTACTTTCAGTGACCAATTTGGTCCTTTTTTATTGCCAGGGACTGAAAAGGACTTCGTAGATATTGCCAGAGACTAAAAAGGGTGTTTACTCAAAAATAAATTAAAGATATTTATAAAAAAATATTTATAATTATAAGGGAAATCCACGTAATTAATTTTTTAAAAAAACTAAAGGGTATAAATTAGATGAGAAAATGCTTAAACTAAGACAATAAATCTGCATCATTCATTTAAAAGAATTTAAATTTAAAATATAAAGAAGAAAATTTAAGAATGATGTATATTAATCTTTAATGAAAAGTAGATTAAGTGGTTCTTAATATATAGAGATGAATTAGTAAAATATGAATAATGATAGCAT
The DNA here is from genome assembly GCF_033153095.1 of Gastrolobium bilobum. Classification (NCBI taxonomy): domain Eukaryota; kingdom Viridiplantae; phylum Streptophyta; class Magnoliopsida; order Fabales; family Fabaceae; genus Gastrolobium; species Gastrolobium bilobum. The sequence goes on along the minus strand of NW_026895670.1, from coordinate 101,221 downwards.
ATAATAATAATAATAACAATTATTATTATTATTATTATTGTTGTTGTTGTTGTTGTTTTTGATAAAATATTATTATTTTGATTTACAAGGCTAGCTAGTGCCTATTTTATTATTATCAACATTGCATTATTGCTTTGAGAATAAAATTAACAATATAATAAAATCCTCATCAAGTAAATATTTAAAAAAAAGAATTTATTAGTTATAATAGCATTTCTTTTTTTTCTTTTTTTTTTTGTAATAGTAATAGCAACTTTTTGTCTTCAACATTCTTGTAGTTATTAATCATGACATGACGCTCCTAATAATTATTTTCTTCAACACTTTGGTTTTTTTCTTTAAAAATATCTCAGTATTATGAGAGTATTGAAAATGTAGCATACCCTTATTAAAAGTAGAAGAAAATAACATACTTAACTTTATTTTTTCCTGTCATTTCTTTATGGTTAATGACACTTGAATCCTATTTTTTTTCTTTTTTTCTTTTTTGGTATATTTTCTAAATTTTAATAAAGAAGTAGGTACTGTTGTAATACGAAAGATATCATTCTTGTACTCCAAAAAAAAAAGATATCCTTCTTCTCTTGATAACGCAACTTATTTTATTTTTTTTGGTAAAGATAACGCAACTTATTTACCACTATACATAACTATTGTAGGTAGCAATATATAATAAATTTAAATTTCAAACATTTTCTTCATTTTTCTAATTTTTTTGTAATACTTAAAATATCCAAAATAATAATGAAACAAAATTTATTTTTATATAAATAAAATAAAAATAACCTGAACAATGTACTAATAAGATAATTAGTTTATTTCCAAAAAAAAAAGATAATTAGTTAAAACCATTCTACTATATGCATGTTTAGTAGAAACGTCTTATTCTTACAACTAATTTTCATCGCTCTCTTTAAATACTTTTTTTTGTAACAATAAATACTTTTTTTAATACATGAGATTCTTTGTTTGCATGTCTATTTATACGATTTAATATTTCTGATATTATAGAAGATAAAATTATCTCTTATACACCCATCGGCAGACCTGTATTGGTGCAAGTGTGTGCAAGTGCAATCACAAATTTTTGGGAAAAAAGAGAGAGTATATTTTGAGTTCTCAACAAAAATTACAAGACCCAATTTAATCTCTTAGAAAAAAAGTCAACTCTCGATCCCTTTGAAATTCAAAATAAACCTGTTTAGTCGAAATCGTGGTCACTCTAAAATTTAAAGAAGACCTACATTAGTCTTCAAAAAGACTAACATGAGTCTATTTTGAAATTCAGAGGGATTAATTTTTTTCCCAAGAGATTAAATTGAGTTCCGTGATTTTTGTTGAGATCCAAAATGTACTTTCTTTTTGTAGTAAGTTCAAGTTTTTTTTTTCTTTTTTTGTTTATATATATTCTTTTGTTTTTTAATACATTTAAAAATTTCTTTAAAAAAAATCAGGGGCAAAACGAAACCCCATTCCTAAATGTGCAGACATAAATAAAATTGTTTGGGTTCGCCACTGCATACACACGTAAAAATATGTGAGTCCTAATTTTTTTCTTCTCACATAGCTTTACACACTTTTATGTATATATAAGAGAATTTTATAAATTATTTCTTATAACATGAAAAACTTTGATCCCTATTTATAATATATAAATTCAGGATTATAAGCTGCAAGATTGAGCCATTAGCTATGTTGACATCTATCAAATTGCCACATCAGCTTAAATTACTTCTGTTCCTATAGATTACTTCCATTTTCAATTATGTATGAAGATCTTAAGAAAATGTTTTGATAGTCAATAACAAAATAAAATAGTGAGTGTGCCTCAAAATGTCTTACTTGTTATATACAACACCAAAATCTTTAGGCTTTGTTTGGGAGTTGGTTTTAGGAGGGGAATGAAAGGAAATAGAGGGTTTTAGAAAACCCTTATCTTGTTTGTGAGTTTAAAAAAACGAGGGGAAGAAATTGAGGATTTTTACTAAACCCTCATTTTTCTTAAATTTAAAGTTCCCCCAATTTGGGGGTTTGAAGGAAAAAATATTAAAAATTATTTATCTACTCTTAGCATTAAAATGTAAAAACTATATAAATATGAATCATTTTTAAATGTGACGTTATTAGAAAAGTCTCAAATACCGACAGAATTTATCGACGAAAAATATTTCGTCAAAAATAGTGATGAAATTTTTGATGAAAATCATATACGTCAAAAAATTTCCGTCAAAACTAAAGACGAAATTAGAGATAGAACTAGATTTTTCCATAATCAGTGACATAAATTTTTTAAAGAAAAAAATTCAATCAAAATTATTGATAGAATCTAAATTCTGTCTAAACTTTGAGAGAAAATATTTTCGTCAACACAAAATGGAAAAAGGATAGCATTTCAATCGATTTGGTAGTGCGGTTAGGTTACCTACATACCAACCAGTCAAAATATGATACAAATTAAATTATTTTAGATAGATTAACCAAAGGCCATTTCTCATCAATTAAAGCTAACTAACTATCTAAATAAATTGGCTTAATTAGAGCACTTTCGAATATTATTTCTAACATAAAACCCAGGTTTATCTCTAGATTTTGAGAGACATTGAATGTAACACTCCTAATTAATTAACTTTCGAGCATCCATCAACGTTATTAATGTTTTGATCATCTTAGCCAGTGCCCTCGTAGTTTCTCCCGCAACAGACAATGTACTTGTATGAGTTTGGATTGCATCACATGGTCTTGGAAATAATGCTAAATTTATTAATTAAAAAGAACTTCATTAGATTAACTAAAACACATAAGGCAAAAATAGAAGAAAAAATAAATAAATAATATACTCTAAACTTTTTTTTTTTTTTTTTTTTGGTAACCATCGTGGCCTAAGCCCAAAATTATACACGCAACTTTAGAAGAACAAAATCTGAGAGAAAAAAAGTTGATTCTGTCTTTTTCTAATTTTTTATTTTATTTTATTTAAAAAATTCACCTTCTTTAATATTTTCTGCTATTACTAAATTTACTTCCTCTGCATAATATTGTTGGAGATTATATGTAACGTATATTGTTTGAATTCTTTGTAACGTATATTGTTTGAATTCAATTCTTTGTAACCGTAGGTTTGAATTCTTTGTAACGTATATTGTTTGAATTCTTTGTAACCGTAGGACTGTTTAGATAGAGTATTTATTTGTTTTAGTCTGTTACGTTGTTACCATTTATTGTATGTTTGCCTATTTAAAGGCTACCAATGAATGAGATAAACACACAGTTGAAATATCAAGTTTATCTTGGTATCAGAGCAATCCTAGTATACACGTTTCCGCATTCCCTTTCAGTGCGAAAGCTGGTTCATTTAACATGGCACCAGGTGGTGGCAGCAAGTCCAAAACAACTGATCCTAGTTCGCCATTTTACTTGGCTGGATCCGACAGTCCAAGTCTCTTGTTAACGACTGTCATGTTGCGTGGTGAGGCCAACTATGACAACTGGGCCAAGCTCATGAAAAACGCATTGAAGGCGAAAAACAAATTGGGTTTTGTGACCGGTTCAGTCAAGAAACCAGGAGAGGATGATGCCGAAGAGTGGCGCGCCTGGGAGATGTGCAATTCGATGCTCAATGGTTGGATTCACAACACCATTGATGCAAAACTTCAACCATTCATCAAGTGCTTTGATGACGTCAAGGACTTATGGAATGACCTAGAGGAAAGGTATGCAGTGCAAAACTTTCCAAGACAGTATCAACTGAAATCCAGTTTAGCCAATATCAAGCAACATGGAGATAGCGTTGGTGATTATTACACCAAACTCAGGGCTGTATGGGACGATCTGGAAGGAAGCAAAACTCGCAAGTCTTGTGATTGTGGTTATAAGTGTGCCATTGCCAAAGCAATCGAGGAGGAGCAAGAGCATGATCGTGTTTATCAATTTTTGATGGGGCTGGATGAATCTACATTTGGCAATCTGAGATCCCATATCCTCAACACTTCTCCTCTTCCTAGTGTCAACAAAGTGTACGCAATTGTCACTCAAGAGGAGACCCATCGTAGTATTTCTCGCGTTCAAGATGAGAGGAGTCAGGTAGTGGGATACTCAGCCCAAACCGATTCCATGAAGCAGTCAGACACGTCCATGCAGCAGCGGATGGTTCCTAACAAACCACAAGACAGAATACCTTGCCCTCATTGTGGCAAGACCAATCACGACCCTTCCAAATGCTGGAACGTTCATGGTTTTCCACCAAACAGGAGTGCTGGTCGCGGACGAGGAAGGGGAGGACGTTCGGCAGGACGTTATACGCATGCTCATGCGACGTTTGCAATGGATGCCTCACACCCAGTTGCTGCTAACTCTTCCTCCAGACGTCTCCCATTCTGCCTCTTCTCAAGTTGCTGCACACTCCGTTTTGACCCCAGAAATTGTGAACAAACTGTTAACAATGGTAGACCAGCCTCAGTCACATGAAAAATTATCTGGTAAGCGTATTCATTCTCAATGGCTCATTGATAGTGGGGCCTCACGTCATATGACATGCACTTTGGCTTTATTAGCTGACATTACACCTATTCCCCCTCTATCTGTGACTCTACCAAATGGTTCTATTACTTATGCTGCAAAACAAGGCTCGATGGTGTTTAATACAAACTTCAGCTTGTCAAATGTTTTATATGTGCCTAACTTACGCTGCAATCTCATCTTTGTTTCCCAATTGCTTCACTCCAAGAGCAGTAGCGTTACATTTACTGATAAAAAGTGCATTTTGCAGGACCAAGTGCTGAAGAGGGAGATTGGTTTGGGTGAACTTCATGAAGGAGTCTATGTGTTTCAGCCTTCATGTGCTTCAGCTTCGGCAGTTCAAGCAGGAGAGTCAATTGACTTGTGGCACAACAGGCTAGGCCATGCATCCTATGATATCTTATCTCTGGTTCCAGAATTTAAAGCTTTGCAAAATAAAGTAGTATGTAAGGCATGTGAAGTTTGTCATCGTGCCAAGCAAACTAGATCAATGTTTCCTATAAGTTTTTCTCGCAGCAAAGAATGTTTTGATTTAATCCATTGTGACACTTGGGGTCCTTATCAAAATTCTTCTTCTTCTGGTGCACGTTATTTCTTAACTGTGGTGGATGACTATAGTAGGCATGTATGGGTTTTTATGTTGGCCGATAAAAGTGAAACTTATGATCGGATGTGTAAATTTCTTGCTATGGTTCTGAACCAATTTGGTAAGACCGTAAAAATAATAAGGTCTGATAATGGTACTGAGTTCAAATCTAATAACATGGTGAAACTCTTGAATGAAAAAGGTATTTTGCAACAAACAACTTGTGTTTATACGCCTGAACAGAATGGGAGAGTCGAAAGGAGGCATAGACACATCCTTAATGTATCATGTGCCTTACTGTTTCATGCAAATCTCCCTGTTGATTTTTGGGAGGAGAGTATTCTTGCTGCTGTTCATATAATTAATAAAACACCTACAAGAGTTCTCAGAGGCAGGTCACCACATGAAGAATTGCATGGAGTTAAACCAGATTATACATACTTGCGCACGTTCGGTTGTCTGTCATTTGCTAATACAAGACCGAAACCAACTGACAAGTTTGCTCCACGTTCGCGACGATGTGTTTTCATCGGATATGCAATAGGGCAGAAAGGTTGGAGATTGTTTGATATAGAAGCGCAACAAAGCTTTGTGTCCAGGGATGTAAAATTTTTTGAAAATATTTTTCCTTTTCACGAAGCTCCAGTACAATCTGTTTCTGCACCAAATTCTCGTGTGCCTACAGAGCCAAATTACTTTGACGAAGGCCAAATTGTCCATGACGGTTCTGATGCATCAAATGACAGCCCAACGCCTAGTGGATCATGTGTTCCTCTGGACGATAGGGGGAGTGTTTCGCTGGAAGCAACACCAACTAACGAAGTTGCCGCTAGGGAGTCCTCCTTACTAGAAAGAAGTTCGAGTTCTAGTGATGCATCAACCCAACAGCAGTTGCTGGAAGCAAATCTACGTCAAACAGTCACACGCCAGCACCGTACCAGGAAGCAGCCATCTTATTTGCAGGACTATGCATGTCAAGTAGCTGAAACACACACTCCTTCATCTCTCCCCTACTCAAACCAATGTCACCTCAGGTACTCGGTATCCTATGTGCAATTATCTTAGCCTCACTAACTTTTCTATGCAACATCAAGATTTTGTTGCAGCTATTGACACAGGTCATGAACCACGTACATTTCAAGATGCTATGAGAGACTCCCGATGGGTGGAAGCCATGAGGGCTGAAATCACAGCCTTAGAAGACAACCATACATGGTGCCTCACGGATTTACCTCCAGGGAAGCGTGCTCTTCCAAGCATGTGGGTGTTTAAAATAAAATATCGTTCTGATGGAACGGTGGAACGGTATAAGGCAAGATTGGTGATTGCAGGTAATTATCAGATTGCCGGAGAAGATTACAGTGAGACTTATGCACCAGTGGCAAAGATGGTGAGTGTACGTACATTGCTTGCAGTGGCTGCAGCAAGAAACTGGGAGTTGCACCAGCTTGATGTTCATAACGCATTCTTGAATGGAGAAATAAGTGAGGAAGTTTACATGAGATTCCCCCTGGATTCAGTACTGGGTCTAAGCATAAAGTATGTCGTCTTACAAAGTCATTGTATGGTTTGCGCCAATCACCCCGAAACTGGTTTTCCAAACTCAGCAGTTCGTTGACGGCATATGGATTTGTTCAGTCAAAAGCTGATTACACGCTCTTTACTATGCAAAAAGGGGAGGTGTCTCTTTCACTTTTAGTTTATGTCGACGACATCATCTTAGCAGGTAATAATTCACATGCTTGTCTTGCAGTCAAGGGGTATCTGAATCAGTGTTTTAAAATAAAAGACCTGGGTAGTCTGAAATATTTTTTGGGTATTGAAATTGCCCGCAGCAAGAAAGGAATTTTTTTATGTCAGCGTAAGTATGCCCTGGATATTCTTTCTGATTCCGGGCTCAGTGGATGTAAACCGGCGATTTCCCCCATAGAACAAAATCATCGTCTTGCCTTGGATGACGAACCAGTATATGAGAACCCTGAACGGTATAGAAGACTCATTGGTAAGTTGATTTACCTCACTATCACAAGACCCGACCTGAGCTATGTTGTTCATATCCTTTCTCAATTCATGCATTCACCGCGCCTAGCTCATTATGAGGCTGTTCTCCGGGTTATTCGATATGTAAAGAGAGATCCTGGTCAAGGACTTCTCCTCAAATCGGATTGTGACCTAAAAATTCATGCCTATTGTGATTCAGATTGGGCTTCATGTCCTCTTACCAGACGATCTCTCACTGGTTTCTTTATTATGTTGGGTTCTTCACCCGTATCCTGGAAGACCAAGAAACAAGTAACGATGTCTAGCTCTTCTGCAGAAGCAGAGTATAGATCAATGGTTGCAGCTACAGCAGAGATTGTGTGGCTCAAGTCGTTTCTGACCTCTCTTGAGGTCACTCACTCAAGTCCTATGGAATTGTTTTGTGATAACCAAGCTGCTTTACACATTGCAGCGAATCCGGTGTTTCACGAGCGTACCAAGCATATTGAGTTAGATTGCCACTTTGTACGTGAACATATTCTAGCCAAGCATATTACAACAGCTCATGTGCCTTCTCGTTCCCAACTTGCTGATTTGTTTACTAAAGCCTTGGGACAACGCGAGCTTCTTAGTTTTCTTCCCAAGTTGGACATTTCATCCTTACATACTCCAACTTGAGGGGGAGTGTTGGAGATTATATGTAACGTATATTGTTTGAATTCTTTGTAACCGTAGGTTTGAATTCTGTGTAATGTATATTGTTTGAATTCAATTCTTTGTAACCGTAGGACTGTTTAGATAGAGTATTTATTTGTTTTAGTCTGTTACGTTGTTACCATTTATTGTATGTTCGCCTATTTAAAGGCTACCAATGAATGAGATAAACACACAGTTGAAATATCAAGTTTATCTAATATCTTCATATGGTTGTTATCTGTTGGATAAGCATAGGTCTACATTCTTTAAGACTGACAACTTGTGTTTATAATAATTTGTGGTCCAAAACACAGCTAGCTTCATCATTCATATCCAACCAAAATCGGAAAAGGAAATGAGATAGAGAAATACAAGAGGCAATAAAGATTATTCTAATTGAATAATAGTTTACTATAAAACATCGATATTTTTGGTCATTTTATAATAGTACAAGGAATCATTTCACTCACTATAGTAAATCATCACATACTCATTTAAGATACTTATACATCTCTTTGCTTTTCTCTAAACAAGCACCTTTTGTAGTTATAGTAAAACAGATTTAAGCAGTTGCAATTGGACCCAGATTGGCATTTGATGCTTTGAAGGCTTCAAATCTTGGTTCCTTGGCTTGGAACTTCAACCCTGCATAGAGCTTCATGTAGTCCTCAAACACAAATTTTGGGTACACGTGGTTATTCTCCTGTGCTATTGCTGGTGCTGGGTATATAACAGCATCACTACCAGGGTTGTAGAATGAGGCTATTGACATTCTGGTCCCATCAGTTTGTGCTATCACACGGTGCTCCACACTCTTGTACTTACCATTGGTGATTACCTGTTTCACCATTAAGAATCATGATTTTGCATTTGACATGTTGTGCAAATGTTGTTAGAGATATAATAGAAACCATTTATGTTCCTTTCATTGGAAACTTAAGCTTTAGAGAGAATTGGTTCATGATATAGTATCTGTAAAGAATTATTTCAACCCAAAAACTTGAGTTTGATATGTGAAGAAGACCCATCAATGGTTCTATGAATGATGTGGATTGAACTCGTGATCCTTGGTTTTAAAACCATGTAAAGAATTATTTAACCAAAAGTTTAAGCTTGATAAGTAAAGTCCCATGAATGGTTTTATATTTCACTAAAAATATCAAAGCCTTTATAGCCAAACAATTCAGAGTTTGATCCTTGTTACCCCATTCTTATAATTAAAATAAATAAATAAACTTGAGGTCTTTTGATGGAACGTTTTAGAAATATAAAAAAAATCATTCATATGCCTTTTTCCAACTAGCTTAATCTTTTTGGGAGAGTTGATTCACCACAAATGTCTTAACATATTTACCTCAAGTTGGTCACCAAGGTTGATGACAATGGAATGGCGCATAGGAGGCACATCTATCCACTTGCCATCTTTGAGCAACTGAAGGCCACTGACCTTGTCATCTTGGAAAAGAAGGACAACTCCACCAGCATCAGTGTGGGCACGAAGACCTTTAACCAGGTCTGGATTTGGGCATGGAGGGTAGTTAGCAACCTTGGTACCAAAAGTTGGTCCCCTTGATCCATAGAAGGCGTTTTTGAGATACCCCTTCTCTAGTCCAAGATTCTCACAGAACAAGTCTAGCAGCTCCTCTGCTAGTTTCTCTATCTTCAAAGCAAATTCCTTCATCACCTTCCTGCATCATTGCCTAGAGTAAATTAGAATTTTGGCATCATTTGGTAATGTCTTGGGACAACACTCTAAAGGATATAAAGAAACAAAATCAAAATTGAGCAATGTTTAAAGGATAACTTTTGCTCCAATTCATATGGGAACTCTTAGCAAATTATATCAATTATTATTATTATTATTATTTTATTGTTTTTCTGATTCGAATCCGTGACCTTCTAGTGCAACTCAAAGGCTCACCCTCTTATGTCATGCAATATATATACTGACAAATATTTGATTTGTGTGTAACCTGTACTCATCAGTGAGATCAGGTATCTCTGAAATGTTTGACTCAGGTAAGTGACGCAATTGGAAGGTACTCTCCCAATCCATATCTTTGACCTCAGTTTGAACACCCTCAAGCCCTTTGCTGGCCATTAATTCCTTGAACCTTTGTTCCATGCAATTCCTGTAGTGCTCTTTGGTCAACCTCTCCACAGTGTCCATTAAATCATAGGGTATGCCATGATTCACCACCTACAGTTACCAAAGCAAACAATAAAAGACAAGTACCAAAACAAAGCACAATAACTAACAAAGAACAGAGGAAAAAAAGAGAGAGGCTTCATTGGGTTCATAAGGTACCTCAAAAAATCCCCAGTTCTCACAAGCATCCTTGATTTTCTCCATAGTAACTTTTCTCTCCTCACCATTGAGCTTGTCCAAGCTGATAACTGGGAAGTTCTCCATTTCTCAAACTCTAAAATCTTTCTCAATGCTTCTTTCTCTAAGTAATGTAGTTTGCTCTATGCTTATTAGAGTTTTGGAGGATGGTATTTATAGACCTTTAGATCAAGACCAAACATAACTAAATACTATTTAAAAATTACATGAATATATCTTAATTATCTGCTTTGTTCAGCCTTATTTTATTATTAGCTCTAGTCCATATCATAGCTTCATAGCTTGTGTGTGTATTTTTTTTCGTTCCGTTGTTGAATTGTCTTGCCACTTTGGCCTAGGTTGGACCCACTTGGTGGCTAAAACTCTTGAATATTTGACCAAATTAAACCATATAAGCTGCCACCACCGTTTATTCATTTTTCATTTCTTAAATGTTAACAATCTGAAAGTGATGTCTAAGAAGGTATCTAGCAATTGCAATTCCAAAATCTTATAGCATCCCCTTCCCCACCTTAGAAGTTTATATAGATGACGTGTTTTTTGTCTGAGCACAATTACTCTTATGTTACCTAGTAAGGGAAAAATCAGAGCTACCGAAAAAAAAGGTGAGAAATTTAAAGGCTTGTTAATGGTACATGCATGTTCCCTTTCATTAATATGTCAGATAGATTAGGCATTTAAACAATAAATTTTTTTTGGATAGATTATATTAGATTATGTGTTGAATTCTCACTTGAGTACAACAAATTTGGGGTGCTTTTGTTTGATGTCACCATTTATGCAATTTGGTGTGTGGACTATGGCTAGTGGCTATGACACGCAAAAGCTTCCATGACATTCCAACCCTTAAGTTTATCCACGTGTTCAACATCTTATATTATTAGTATACGACTCTTAATGTAACTTGTTTTCTGTTTCTTCTACTTGGTCCAATTATTAATCTTAATATTAATGCCGTTGATGGAGAATTTGCAAATGGGAATTACTAAAATGTAACAATTAAGATGTGACGTATATATTACACAATTTGCTCAGCCAATGGAAAACAATAAACTATAAGCGAGAAATGGCAGAGAGCAGTGCATAGATTAAATTTTCTTTAAACAACTCTAGTTGCATGAGTGCATAGTAAAACTTGGACGCAAGTTTTAGGAAGAGTTTTGTGGGTCTTATCATCTTTGCCCAGTTTGAATTCAGATAAGTCAGCATACGTTAGTAACCGAAGACCGGATTTTTATAAAGAAAAAAAAAAAAAAAAATTAGACGTAACTACACATGTTCAAAATTGTATATATATAAAATTCAAGCAGCCCCATTAAATAATTTTTTGATGCCTGCCTATCGAGTCCAAATATATTTGTAATTATGGTCAATTACAATTATATTTAATAATTTACTAAAATAATATCGATGATCTAAGAGTTTAGCATGAGATAAAATAGCTTACAAAGATTAACATGTTTGGTCACATGCTCCAAGGGATATGTCCAAATAGTTGGTCCCATATTGAGGGCAACCTGAAAGGATCTGTTGACATGCATGTATATTCCCTTATTTCGTTATGACTTTTTTGTTTTGGAGATGGTTGGGAATGGACACAAGCGTTTAAAGGAAAAAGGACCGAATCTTGAATACTTTTATATAAATATAAACAAATTTAATAATGTAATTCAAAAAACAGACACAACTCGCATGGCTCGACCAAACTGCAGTTATGATGAGGGGCGAGCCCAGAATTTTTAAATCAATGAAAATATCTAATTTTATATATAGTTTCAAACCTTAAATTATAAATATTTTTCAAGAAAAAAATTAAAATTTCCAAATAACATTTTAGACTTAATAGTATATTGTGTAATTTTTCAATAATTTTTTTGTTGTTGTAATGAACACACGTAACTGCATGCTTTTCTATAAAAATGCATAAATTTTTTTAATCATGATTAACGTGATATAAATAATTCATAAACGTTATCTCATGTAGCATCCAGTCATTTAATTTTACAAAAGCTACTTTGTCTTCATGCTACTCTTTTTTGTTATATTATGTCCTTGCTAGAGACCCTCTTGATAATAAATAAATAAAAATAGGAAAAAGTGTTTGTCCTTTTAAATGATACAACTTGTATCATTTTACTTTACAAAGAGGTGAGACCCATATCTTTATTTTTTTTCACTCTCTCTCCCCTACATAATCTATCTCTTTCTCTCATTTAAAATGACACAACTTTACATCCTTTAAAATGATACACATTTTTTCCATAAAAATAATAGAAAATTATCTGTAAAATAAAAAAATGCACAACAAAGTTTGTAATTTTGTTGTTTTGGATATATCAATCAGTTCGATTACCCAACTAGTCTTGTTCAAATATTGTCGGACCCCAAGATCATTTTCTCCATTTTCAAGCTTGAACTCAAAATCTCTAATTAAATGGAATAAGTTTCTTATAACTTGAGCCGGTGGTTGTTGGTGAGTTTTTAATTTTTTTAATGTATGTGTGAGATATATTGATGAAAACTTGTTAGATTTTGCTGGTGATAAAGAATGATCTTTCCGTCAGTAAACTCATTTTAAAGAAGGGAACTCAGTTTAAAAAACAAAATTGTGACTAAGTCTCAATTCAAGATTAATTTTATAGGTATTCAAAGAGTTAAAACTTATGGGATTAACTCGTCTCAAAGACGTAAAAAAAGGAGGGAAAAGAAAAGAAAATCACTGCTACATTTATAATCTAGAAAAATCTCATGCACATTTATGGATAATTTTAAGTGAAGATTAATGATGATTTCACAAAAGTGGATTTGGGTTAACAAACCTAAAAGGATTTTTTTTATATAGGAATACTCATTACCTAAATATAGTTATATAATTGAATAAAAGTAAATTAATATTTAAATAAGTTTGAGAATTAGTTAATAAATATGATGTAAAGTGACATATATTTTATAATATAATTTATAATATAAATGTATATATATGAATAAACGTACAAAAGAATAATGGTCCCCTCATGTACACTTTTGGATAATCTTGCCGCGCATGATTGAAAGTTAAATTGCCACAAAGTTGGAGAGTCTGTGGTTCTTAACAGTCCACGCTTGCATTGGCACTTTGAGCGCACATTCTGTCGAGTTCTCATAAAAAAGAAACACCTTATGAGTCATGCAACCATTATGATATTCATGCACTTACTGTTGATCACTTGAGATCTTTATCTCTTCCTTTTCTTTTGCAAATTAGACCCACAGATTTTTTTATTTTTTTTAAGATGATGATGTCTACCAAGGCTTTAAATTGGGGTCCACGATTGAACTTACATTTTAACTATTTTAAGCTATTGCGACATTTTATTTTTAATCTAGTACGTTTAATGATCCTATTTTTATGTTTCCTTTTATAATTGCAGGTTGGAAGCGATCACAAGATTCACAACACAAGCTTTTAGCCGATCTTACTGTTGGCCGGTTAAGAGAGCTCATACAACAATACTTATCGTTATATATGGGCTCGATACCGAATCTCTGGCTATAATCAATGACTCTGATATCGAATCTAGGAAAAATTATCATTCACCCGTCAATAGATTAAGCAACTATAGGCACTAATATTGAATTTACGTGGAAGCGGTTTAGGACCTAGTACATTGGTATGTTTACTGAATCATCTTGTTTCACAATTACCTCTTGGTGCGCAGGTCTCGTGTAGAATCTTCCCTTGTATGATTCCTCTTCACTAACAGCTCACCTCAGCGCCGTAGCACGAACAACCTCCTTGAAGTTGAACTGTGGCAGATCTTTCAGACTATGTCTCAAAGGGGAATGAGAAGTGTGTGGGCACTCTCTCACTTTCACGAAGATGACATTACCTCAGCCTCTACAACTTGCCAAGTGAAGACTAGAGAGGCTGATGACTATACATGTAGAATATATATGGGTTCCAAGAAACCCTAGACCTAAGCAGAATGAGCTTTAGGTTTCTTGGGCTCTTCTTACACACTAGACCCTATTGGATTTAGTGAAAGAGCAAAACCCAACAATCTCCCACTTGCTCTTGAGTACAAACTTGAGCCCAAAGCCCAAGTCCATGTATCCCACTAGTCGTCATCAACTGAAATTGTCCCATCCCTTTTCTTGAGCTAGCCTGGGGATCTACCATCTGTTATTAATCAAGGCTCTTGATAATCAACGAATGATTATCTAATTCGGTGCTACTCCACTAAAAGCCCGATTAACATTATATTTCAATCTAAAATATTAAGGTATTAAGTTGGAGTCTTTCTATATATATATATATATATATATATATATATATATATATATATATATATATATATATATTCACTTAGTCCATATCTAACCAGCATGAGACTTTGATTCATACAAGCCAATTAATCATTAGCTTTTATATCAATGTTGATCAATCAGAAAAAGCCAACGGTAGGAGAAAATTGCCATCCACACATCAATAAGGTAAGGTGCGTTTGGTAGTCAATATCTATGAAGCACCGACACTTCAAAAACCCTGACGTGTCGTGTCTGACACTTCCCGACACTCACCGACACTCCGACACTCTAACACGTGTTATAGAAATTCAAGAAAAAGTTTAAAGATTGCGTTGCTTTGAGTTTTTAGTTTCAACTATTAGATTCGTTGAATTTCGATTACCATTTTATTGAGTTTAACATAAATATTTGGGATATCTTATGTTTCTTTGCAAAATTGATGAATATTATAAGTTTAGTTTCATTTTTTTTGTTAAATTATTGAATATTAAATATAATATATACTACATAAATTAAAAATATTATTTAATATCAAAACGTGTCATAACGTGTCGAAATTTAACATTTTTTAGAATTAACGTGTCGGAGTGTCGTGTCGTATCGTGTCACGTGTCCCGTGTCAGTATCGGTGCTACATAGGTCAATATTAATTGGGAAAGAAAGGGAAGGGGGAAATTTTGCTTATGCATTTTCCTTGTATGTGAGTTTTAAAAAATAGGGAAAATGAATAGATTTTTTTGTAAAATCCTCCAATACCCTTATCATCCTTTAAAATCAGAGTTTCCCTAATTTGGGGGCGGGGGTTTGAGAAGAAAAATATAATAAATTACTAATGTGCCTTTATTATCATTTTCACATTTTTTGATTTTCTCTCATTTAATTCAGAAACACAGATGAATCATTTTTTAGAGAAAGAAAATAATTTTTAGAGAGAGAAAATAATTTTTTAAAGGGAGAGTCATTTTTTAAATATGAAAATTACATATATTTTTTTGAAATTTTAAATTTAATTTAATCTGTAAAATATAATAATTATATTAGTTTTTTAAGAAAGGATAAAATCATAAAAACATCTCATTAACTCTTCATTTTTCGCCTTTATCATATTTTTGTTATGTCTCAGAGCCCGGCAATTTTGAGTCCGCCCTCGGATTCAATTAGTTTGGCCTTCTTTAGGTCGGCCTGCGAAAGCGTTGATGAACAATAAATCAAAATCAAACAAACAGAGATAGGGAGGAATAGAGAACACCAAGAATTTTAACGTGGAAAACCTCTTCGATGTGAAGAGTAAAAACCAGGGGACCAAGTCCATAAAAAATTCCACTATGAATAATGGGATTTACAAACGATTCTCTCTAATTCACTAACCAGAAGACTTCACCCTCTAAATGATGGATCTACTCACAAGTGTATGCCTCACACAAGTGTTTCTCTTCGTAAAGGGGATTGAGAATCCTACTCTATAGGATAATCTTCTTTTTCAAATATGGCGCTTGATTTCTTCCTCGGAGAATCTTCGTCTCTGTCTCGTGCTTTCTCTGGTGTGTTTCTCTTTCTATACGTCTGCATCTTTTTCTCTCTTTTCTTCTTCTCTATATGACGGCTCAACATCTAAGCAGAGATTAGGGCACCAACAATTTGGGTCGAGTCCAGCATAGGTCACATACCCAACAAATCTCCCCCTCCGTGCCTATGAGGGAGGATATTCAAGCTTCCCCTCATCTAGGGTATGGGGCCGGGGTAGTCAACCCGGAACCTTCTCAGTAATATTCAAACTTCTATGTTGGAACTATCTTGGTCATCATGTCTGACCTGTTATAGTCGATATGCACCTTGTCGAGTTGCAGAAACTTCTCTTCTATCACATGTCGGATCCAATGGTATTGCATGTCTATGTGCTTTGGTCGTGCATGGAATGTTGAGTTCTTCACTAAGTATATAACACTCTAGTTATCACACTTTAGCACATACTTCTCCTGACTGTGTTCGAGCTCTTGCAGAAAAATCTTCATCCACACTAGCTCCTTGCATGCCTTAGTTGCATCAATGTACTTGGCCCCGGTAGTGGAAAGGGAAACACACTTATGGAGTTTGGACTGCCAAGAAATATCTCCTCCTGCAAAGGTAGTCAGGTAACCTATGGTAGACTTCTTTGAGTCTTCATCTCTACCCAGGTCGGCATCCGAGTAGGCTTCTAACTCGAATTTTCCTCTCCCAAAACACAAATACCTGCTTACTGTGCCTTTGAGATATTTGAATATCCATCAAACGGTGTCCCAATGTTCCTTGCCCGAATTCGAAAAAAACTGAATTACAACCCTGACTTTATAAGCAAGGTCGGGCCTTGTGCATATTATGACATACATAAGACTGCCTACATCTGACTGATATGGAACCTTTGACATCTCGTCTCTTTGTTTGTAACTGGTTGGACCCTGCTTCTGAATTAACTTTAAGTGTCCAGCCAGAGGAGTGCTAACCGTCTTCGATTGGTCCATATTGAACCTCTTCAAGATTTTCTCTATGTATTTCTCATGAGATAGCCACAATAGCTTCTTTGAGCGATCCCAGATCCTGAGTATCTGTTTTGCTAGGCTGAAATCTTTAATAACGAACAACTTGCTCAAGGCTTTCTTGAGGGCATTAATCTTTCTTGTGTCTTTCCCCACTATTAGCATGTCATTTACATAGAGAAAGAAGATGATGAAGTCGACATCATACCTCTTGATAAAAACACAATGATCTGCTTGAGTCTTCTTAAAGTCGTGCTGAGTCATGAAGGATTTAAACTTTTTGTACCACTTCCAGGGCACTTACTTTAGACCGTACATGCTCTTCTTAAGTCGGCATGCCATATGTTCTTTACCTAGAACTTCGAAACCTTCAGGCTGCTCTATGTACATTTCTTCTTCCAAGTCTCCATGAAGAAATGCCATCTTTACATCCAGCTGTTCGACCTCCAAGTCTTGAGTAGCCGCTATGCCTAGAACAATTTTGATTGACGTCATCTTCACTAATGGTGAGAATATATCCTCAATATATCCTCAAAATCTATGCCTTTCTTCTAATTGCACTCTTTCACCATAATTTGGGCTTTATACCCCGACTTAAGATGTAATACCTTAAATAGCTTCCTTGTGAACTAGGCTTTCTTTTCCACCAAAATACTTGTTCAAACTCCAACTTTCTCTCTCTAGATTAATAGTACCAACTCTCTTTGGATGAATGTTTCTCTCACTACAAGGCTTCTCAAGATGAAAAGAAAAGAGATTTAAGATCACATGACCTAAAGGCTATCACTTTTGTGAAATAAGTTTTTGCTAAATAATGACTTAAAATCCAAGAACTTCCATGCTCTTTCTCACCAAGCAAGGTTCGACCATGAAGAAGGAAAGAAGAAGAAAAACTTGTGTGGGACTTTATGGAAAGAAAGGTGACCGATTTGTGTAGAGAAATATCTATAAGTTTCTTAACTTTTTCACTTTCCAACTTTACACACTAGTTTAATTTCTATTGGTTGCTTTTTCTACACCCTCACATTGTCATCACTTATATACATTCTAGAATTCTTCCAAGTCACTTAGCCACCTCACATGAAAGAAAATGACTAAGCTTGCTTACTTGTACACTTTTAATCCTTTAAATATTCAAACTTAGTATTCATTGGTCCATTTGTTCAAGACTAGTCAAACTTAGTTCTAATTGGTTAGTCTTCACTTAACTTTGACCTTCTTGAATATAAATCATTCAAGGTTAAAAAGAATCACTTATGCATCAAAATCATGCAAAGAATTCACAAAGTTAAGTTATGTTACTAACTTGACAACTTTGTATACGCCTTTGACTTAAATCCAATTCCATTGGTTTATTAATTTTCATGCTTTGACTTATTTTTAGAAATTAATCAAAACCTTATTTGATCATAATAAGATCACTTTGAATCCATAAAATTAACTATAGAATTTAATTATATCATCAAAATTAAGCTTTGACCTAACCTTGGTTAATTACCAAACTAATCCTGGCTTTTCACATAATGACATCTATGTCCCCACATATACCTTGGTCCTATTAGATCAAAATACAAGTTGAGTGCATCCGAATAATGGATGGCTCTGGTGGAATATTATTAGTGATAACCTTGAACGCATCCGTTTTTTAGTTGGTTTCGGCTACTCTGTAGATCAAAGATGATTGAGTATATATTTTGAATATTGTGTTTCTGTGGTATGTTTGTGTTAAGTGTATTGTATAATTTATGTTATTGAATTTAATGTATTTGTTGTGTTTGCCTTATTTGGTAAAATTATTCTGTGTAATTTTTTGGTGTTGTCTGGTACTCGTTGTTATTTGTTTATTTCAAATATGTTTGCAAGTGTTGTGATGTTTAATATTGATGAAAGCTATATTTTATAGTTAATTGTAATGTGATTATTATATGTATTTAATTTGATGTGTAAGGTGAAAAATCATTAGTGGCTATTTGAAAGAGATATGATAACTTAATACGAAAAGTGTGGATAATGCTATGATACTTGGAGATATTACTTCGAGAGTATTAGGTTAGCGGAAGACGTGTGAGAGCTTCCGTATGAATTGTAGCATTTAAATTGTGTAATGACTTCCGTAAGGACTGTGGTGATTGGAAGTGGATAATAATGAATAAATGGTGAAACTATGAATAGTTTATAAAGTTAAAGTAAAGTTATTTGAAGTAGCTTATGCATTTTATGATTAATATTTGTAACTGTGTTAATTGATTTAATATAATTATAGTTGTTTGATGAATTGTGATGGTTATATGTAATTAACCTTAGGATATAAATTAACTAGATTAATTAATAACAAAATATGTATGTTGTATGTTGTATCTGAACATTTGTATGCGTAAGCTGTATATTTCTGCCATTCTATGTGTGCCGACCAATTATGCATGAAGAGAACTCGAGGGTGGAGAATTCTATATAAACCTCGAGCTCAATGAGATGTTGTATTCTCACCCCTCATTTTGGGGACATATTTCAGGTGCCATTAGGGATAATTAGTCTTCAAGGAATAAGTGATATGAAAAGGATGGCTAGCAGACACAGCAGGAACAATTCGGTTGACTTACGTTTGAAATTAATCATGTATGTTTACATTCAGGATATTATATTATATTATATTATATTATATATATATATATATATATATATATATATATATATTATAAGACATAGATGTAGTGGATACATCTATATATATTTTGAGATGAGATTATCTAGCTAAATATTTGGATATGTTACATACAACAAAGTATGTCTGTATGTTTTAAGCGTGCTGAAAATGAGTAAGAATCTATGGATAGATTCTGAATTTATTGCTATGGAATATTTCTATATGGATTATTTGTTGGATTACAAGTTTAAGGATTTTGATAATCTAATAAATAGAGGATATGCTATCCATTTTTATTTAAACAGTAGCTGTTATAATTTGATGTTAAGTTTTGAATTCTATGTAGTGATGGGACTGTATAGATTGTTATCATGTTGTGAACATAAAGAAAAAGTTTTAATTAGTCACGTAGTTTCAAGAGAAATATTGTGATATTTCTAAAGTCTTTTGCTATTATACTTAAATTAAGTGCGCATCTACTGTAAGCGTGTAGCATTCTGGTTGGTAAACCGGGGTGTTACAGGTGGTCTGATGTATGCTATACTATGTATCTGACTTTTCATGCAGGAAGTGAACTCATGGGTGGAGACTTCTCCATAAACCCTGAGTTTACGAGATTTATTTCTCACCCCGTGTTGTGGGGATATATTTCAGGTATTCCAACAATTGTTGATCAGTCATCTCAGGGCAAGAAGCCTGTGGAGAGTGGCTAGAGTTGGAGCTTGATTATGTATTTTGAGTTTTTTTTTGTATATTGTATATACTTATTTTGAGGCATGAGTAGTATTCATGCATGTTGATAGTTGTCATCATTTTGAGAGGCATGTTTAGCCTTTGTTTTGAGTATTTATTTAGGATGTTATGAATTTTAGTATGTATTTGTGTATTGGTTCTAAGTCATAGTTCAATATATGAGGTATTTCATATATTTGTATTGATCTACTGTAAGTTCAAGATTCACAGGTTTTGTTGTTTCCAGGACTGGCACTGAGCCAGATTTTGTGTAAATTCATGTATGAATTCTAAGTCTGATAATGTAAATTATGTTTTGTCTGGATTTTCTGTATTACAGGAATTTGGATTTATCAGAATTACAACTGTTATGGTGTCAGTAGGTTTCCTATTTATATATAATTTAATGCTAGCACTCGAGCGCCAGTGTAGCTGTGTAATGGGAACTCCATTGCTTTGTCTTCTATTCCCAATGCTCGTGCCTGAATTTTGAGTATCCAGAATTCATAAACTGTTTATACATATTTAATTTTGGATTTAATGATTTTCATAAATAGATGTAAATATGAGATAATTTTATCTTTTACAAACATAAAAAAAATAAATGGATCTCATTTTTTTTTTATTTCTATCTCTTTTTCGAGAAACATTGTTCCAATTTACTTTCCATCCCTCTTTGATACTTCAATATCCGGAACTTTGAGAATCAATCTCTTAACATAATTCCATCCGATTCTCTTATATTTTATTAGCTTTTTTCAACAAAATCTTTAAATACAATGAGAGGAATTCCCAGCTAATTTTTTCCCTTAAAAATTAAAAAGATTAAGGAAAAAATTAATGGAAATCCTAAAAAAAAATGAAAAACTGAATTATTACCTGACTAACTCCTAATTAGCTAATTTTATGAACAACTTACGACTTTTATTAGGGATTTAGAAGTTTTATGTTCTTTCTTATATGTAAAAAAAATAACCTGAAGAGTTTTCACTTCTTCATTTTCCACCTCTCACGAGATTCGTCACTAGAATCCTCTTTATTACAACATACTCAACACCAGCCCACTCAACAACAGCCCAATACATACACCAACCCAATTCAAAATAAATGGCATAGTGCAACTAATCATGATAGAAACACTAATCATGATAGAAACGATAAAAGCTCCACATTGTAATTCTTGTTTAAGTTTGTTAGGAGGCCACGTGCTAGATAACCGCTTCTAGTTTTTCTGTTAGAGCATTTATCTTATTACACACCTGTATTAGAGATATATATGAAGTTGCACATGTATAGTCACATTCAAGATAATGAATTTCAGATTCACAAATATGTTTTCTCTGATCTTTGATTCTCAAGATGGTATCAGAGCTTAAGCTCTGATACTCTGCTTCGAATTCTTTCGATTTTTTTCTTTAGATGTTGTTTTCCATTTCTTCCTTGCAATGGATTTACCTCCTGTGATGAATCAACCACCTGTGATGAATCAGACTCCTCAATTGAATACCTTTCTTTGGTGAGTCAATCTTCCCTTCCTGAATTCTTGACGAATCCTTCTCATCCTTTTTTCTTGCATGCAAGTGAAAATCCATCTCAAGTGTTGGTTACTCCTCCACTGAATGGATCTAACTATCATGCATGGTGCCGAGCCATGACAATGGCTTTGAAATCTAAAAATAAACTTGGTTTTAATAATGGAAACCTTCCTCCACCATCAATTGATGATTCCACATTCGAAGCATGGGATCGATGTAATACCATAGTCCTTGGATGGATTCATAGATCCATTACTCAGAATATTTCTCAATCCATATTATAGATTGAAAAAGCCTCAGATGCATGGCATGATTTGAAACACAAATTTTCTCAATCGGATGTATTCCGTATGTGTGATTTGCAAGAGGATTTATATAAATTGTGCCAAAGAGATAAAAATATTAGTGAGTATTTCACTCTGTTGAAGACAATGCGGGAAGAATTGGAGAATTTGAAGCCAATTCCCACTCCAATAGCTCCATGTACATGTGGAGCAATAGCAAAAATGCGTGAGTATCGAGAAAAAGATCAGACTGTGAGGTTTCTTCGTGGCCTTAATGAGTAGTATTCTCATGTAAGGTCACAGATAATGTTGATAGATCCATTGCCAAATGTAGCAAAGGCTTTTTCTCTGGTGATACAACATGAGCGACAGATGCAGTCTGAAAATAATCTGAGCTTCACAAACAGTCACCAAACTCTTGTAGCAATAGGAGATCAGACAAGAAGGAACAATTATTTCAATAATGGAAGAGGCTATAGAGGACGTGGTCGCTACAATAATGGAAGAGGACAAAGCTTTGCAAAATTCTGTACACATTGTAACAGAAATAATCACACTATTGAGTTTTGTTATGTTCTACATGGATTTCCACCGGGGTACAGAAACAATGGAGGAAGAGGTGCTATGTCAGCTGCTAATGCAATCAGCAATTTTCAATCTCAAGGAGAAAATGTTATGAAGCATGATAATTCCTCAATGGCTGCCATTCAAGATTAGTACCAACACATACTGAATTTGTTACAGAAACCTAATGCTGGTGAAGCAATGCCTACACAGCATTTTGCAAATGCTGCTATTTTCTCACACACGAACACAGCTCCATCAGGTATAATCAATCTTGATTGGGTGATTGGCACTGGGGCTACAGACCACATAACCTTCCATTTGTCAAACTTTTCTTCATTTCATACAATTGACCCCATCACTATATCTCTTCCTAATGGTTCCACAATTAAAGCCACAATCTCAGGCACAGTAATCATTTCACCTTCACTTGTTCTTAATGAAGTACTTTTTGTTCCAGAATTTCATATTAACCTCTTATCTGTTACAAAGTTACTAAGTACCATTCCTTGCCTTTTCACTTTTGACACTTCTTATTGTCATATCCAACAGAAACACCAAGGCTACCAGATGACGATTGGTTCTGCTAAAAGGAAGGATGGGCTATATGTGATATCCAGTGATACCGATACCAACAACCATTACAAACCTGACCATTCTCTTTGTAATACCGTACAGAATAAGGAAGCTTCTATATTGTGGCATCAACGTTTAACGCACCTTTCAAAAGATGTTTTACAAGTCGTGTCGACTAAATACCCTTTTATATCATCTGCTCATATTAGTCCATGTGAAATTTGTCATTTGGCTAAACAGCATAAGCCTTCTTTCAATTCTAGTACCACAACAACAGTGCAACCATTTCAGTTGATTCATGTTGATATTTGGGGCCCCCAGTCTGTTAATTCAATCCATGGACACAAGTATTTCCTTACTATTCTAGATGATTTCTCGTGATTTACTTGGCTTTTTCTTATGCAAACCAAAGCAGAAACTCGTAGACATTTACAGCATTTTGTGATGCTTGTTAAGAACCAGTTTGACACTCATGTTAAAGTAGTGAGATCTGACAATGTTCCTGAATTCATGATGGTTGATTTTTATGCTAAAGAGGGAATCCTACACCAAAGAACTTGTGTCGAAACACCCCAACAGAATGGGGTTGTAGAACGAAAGCATCAACACATTTTGAATGTTGCACGTGCATTATACTTTCAAGCTCAGCTTCCAAGCTCTCTTTGGTGCTATGCCATTACACATGCAGTTCATTTGATAAACCGCATCTGCACACCCAATCTTCACAATATGTCCCCATATGAAAAGTTATACAATGATGTCCCTACTTTTATTCATCTGCGAGTGTTTGGTTGTCTTACTTATGCATCCACACTATCAGCTAACCGTACAAAGTTTTCACCGAGAACATAAATAGCAGTATTCCTGGGTTATAGAGAAGGGACAAAATGATACTTATTATATGATCTTAGTTCAAATGAACTTTTTCTCTCACGAAATGTTGTATTCTATGAGAAGATTCTGCCTTTTGTCCATCCTACATTTACATATGATAACCCTGACAGCAACTCATTGCCTTATATGCATATTGAAACCAATTCGAACCTTTCCCCCAACTATGACAGCTCCACTTTCTTTAATACACCAATTTCAAGCTTTACACCCTATACTGCAGTCCCTCCATCCCCCAGTACTCAGCCCAATAACCCTATCACAGATGATACACCAATTCCAAGCTCTACACCCTATTCTGCAGTACCTCCAGCCACCAATATCCCACCCAATAATCCTATCCCAGATGTGGATCCTTTATCATCCCAACCTTCAAATCCGATTACCTATCCCAACCTTGCTGCATCACCTACACCAGACGACTCTGCCATCCCAGCAGTTCGTCGTTCCTCTCGTATCAGTCATCCTCCTAGATATCTTCAAGATTATCACCATAGCTTGTCCTCCAGGCAGCAGAATCATCCATCATCAGGTATCCTCTCTATCCCATACCCTCGTCATCCTTTATCTCAAGTTATTTCTTATAATTCTTGTACTCCTTTATACAAAATTTTTTGCCTCAATGTTATCACCAATGTTGAACCTCACACATACAAACAAGCCATTAAAAGTGCAGCCTGGAAATCAGCTATGGACAAAGAATTATCTGCTTTAACTCTTAACAACACTTGGATAGTAGTTGATCTACCTTCTCATAAAACACCCATTGGTTGCAAATGGGTGTACAAGATCAAATACAAGTCCAATGGAGAGATAGAATGCTACAAAGCAAGATTGGTTGCAAAAGGCTTTACACAACTTGAGGGAGTGGCATAGTGCAACTAAGCATGATAGAAACACTAATCATGATAGAAACAATGACAGCTCCACATTGTAATTTTTGTTTAAGTTTGTTAGGAGGTCACATGCCAGATAACTGCTTCTAGTTTTTCTGTTAGAGCATTTATCTTATTACACACCTGTATTAGAGATATATATGAAGTTGCACATGTATAGTCACATTCAAGATAATGAATTTCAGATTCACAAATATGTTTTCTCTGATCTTTGATTCTCAAGACTCTTTCCTTTTCTCTTTTAACTCTATGCTAATATGCATTTTTATCTCCTTGTTTTCACGTTTCAATTACTCTTTCTAATTTAAAAATGAGTTTATTGTTTCTCATGTTACAGAAAATAAATGTATCTCCTATTGTATCAAAAATAAAAAAAAGTTATCTCTTATATACACATAAAATTATATGAGACATTTTTGTTCCTTTCTTTTCTTCTTCTTACATGGGCCCGACACACATAAAATCACACATTTTTATGTATACAGGAGACACATTTATTTCAACATGATAAAAGTTAAACCCTTTAAAAATTGTGCCCTTTCCCATGGCACTCATCTCGTTCATTTCTCATCATCTGTTTACGTTAATGAAATGATTTTATTTTATTTTTTGTATAATTTGTCTTCTTTTATTTAATATCATTAATTTGTTTTATTTAATCATCTTCTTGAACTCTAATTTTTATAACTTTTTCTGAAATGATAATTTGAAACTTTTTTTTTGGTAATAATAATGTGAAACTTAATTACTTGTGATGCATGCTCTTGTATAATAGTTTTCATTCCCTTTTTTCTATAACAACGTTACACTAACACATTCTCTCTATAATGTATATAGAGACTATTGATTTGATTGAGAATAGGAAGAATTTACAAAAAGAAATAAACAAAGTGACAGTAAAATGGCACAGGAAAACGAAGAAATTAGAGAGATGCAAAGAAGAAAACAAAAGTAGATAGATAGAAAGCCATCAACTTAATAATACACATATTTACAAAATTTCAATGCTGAGATATTTTAATTTGAAAACTCAAGTCATATGCTTTGCTATGATCTTGTTTTGTTGCTCCAACCATAGTTGTTGTAGCTGCAACAAAGTTTGATCTTGTATTGACACATTAGATGTTTGTTCATTGGTGTTTGCACAAGGCCATGGCCCAAAGGGATCATCTTCTTTGTGTGTTGCCCATTTTGTCTCATTGCAATCCCTTGCACTAAAAGTTGGTGCTACTGTTGAATTATAAAAATCCTGTGCTTGAAAGTTCAGAGGAACAATACTCATGTCAGGATTCTGAGCACTATTGTTTGGTGCTTCCATTGTGGCATTAACATTTGAGTTATGCACTTGAAATGTTGGTGATGAATCATTCTTAAAATAACATTGACCCTGGAAGCTTGGTGAAGCAATCATCTCATCAAAAGTTTTAGTATGAAATGTTTGTGGTACTGTCATGTTGATCTCTTCAAAACCTTGAGCTTTGAAAGTTGGTGCCATTGTTGTTTCATTTGGATTTATGTCACCAAAAATTAGACCAGAATTTGTTATGGAATGAGATTTTTGATCTGAGAAGGTTGATGCAAGAGGATCCTGAGCATAAAAGGATGGTGCTGTTGCATTAAATGTTGCTACAACATCAAAAACATTATCAAAACTTGTAATGGTGGTGGCAGGAGGAGCAACAGTTCCTATGTCTTCCAAGAACGGATTGTATGTGTGTTGAGGTACTATAGCTTGATCAAATATGGTGACAAATGGGTCAAATCCATTTTCCAATTTGGGTGATGTTTCTATTGGTGCAGCAGATACTGTCTTTGCCAACACTATCTCCCAACAATCTATGGAACCATTATCGGAACCTGTTTTTGTGTTTTGTACCTCACTTTCATTTGTTTGATTTTGTTGCACTTCCTGTTGCAAATCATCAAAGATTACTATGTCCAAACTTGACCTTGATGTTTGATCAACTGGCAATGATTTGGTAGAGCCAGAACCATTTGCACTAGCAAAGTCATCATATTCTGATTGTTTCTCATCTTGGTCTGATTCCTCAGAATCCGTAACTTGCTCAAGGGACCTTCTGGGACTCAAAGCAGCATCAGTAGCACTCATGAGATCTTCCAATGATGTACATTGAGACCCAAACTCAGATCCAGTCTCAAAAAACCTTTCAAGTGTACTACCATATCTTTCACTAGCTTCATCTTGTGATGAACTTGAACAACCTGCAGGGTCCTTTGGTAAAATAAAGTGTTTTGAATCATTATTTCCATGGAATGAGGATTGGTCCTTTAAGAACTCTTGTAATGTCTCCATAAGCTCTTCAGAAACGTTTTGCACACTAGGGTACTCATATGACCTACCAACCCCAATGCTTGAACAAAAAGAATAAAAAGTTGATAACTCATCAAATTGCCTATAAGATTTTACACAAGCATTGAATGCAGTAACACATGAAGAAAGTGGTAAATGAAAGAAGCTATCTAAAACAACAGCAAGCCCATCAGAGATATCCCTATAAAGATCAAAACTTTCTTGCACAATAGCATAGAGCGAAATCTGAACCAAACGATTTGTCTTGGCTGCCCCTGTTGGTCTTGTGCCTATTGCTCTATCCAACAACCTTTGCCAATAAGGGATTCTATCAAGAACCATTGTTGGTTTCATGTCTTTAATAATACCTGGCTCTTTTGATAGCTTGTTCCTTTGATTCTTCTCATGAAACCTGTTATCATATGTGAATCTCCTTTGAAGCTTTCCTGTTAGGAAGCAATCCAAGCGTTCATCAAGGTACAAAGCAAATGTCCTAATAAATGCCGTGTAATCCCAAGGACTAGAATTGGAATCATCTTTAAAATTTGAAAGGTTGAGAATTTTGGCACCCCTTTTCATTGCATGGAAGACTTCCCTAGGAAAATATGGATCACCATCTTGAAATATTCTAAGGACAATCATGAGAGATTTAAGGGCAACAACCCAATTGCGGGTCTTGCCAATGCGTTTGCCTATGCATTGTGCACATGCAGCTGCATACACTTTGTTAGAGGAAACTATGTTCACAATTTCATTCACATAACGCTCTTCAATTGGATTTTTATCATGTGTTGTGGCTTTAAGAATTGTGACCTCAAGATTTGCTGCATTTGTTACCTTTGCTAGGCTAATGCTAGTTTGATCCTTCACTGCTCCAATTGCCTTCCTTAGCTTGCTTGGCATGGTGAATCAAATTAAATTAATAATCCTTGTTGTGTCTCCTATCAGGATTTGAACATGATTAAGCATTTCAAGTTTGTTGTAAAAAAAATTTCTAGGAAAAGTTGAATATGGAAGTTGTTCAGAATGGAAATGACATGGAAGATAGAGTATGGACGTTCAATTTGATTCTATTTTTAGTTAGTGAATTTTGATGGTGGAGAGTAAACGTGGGAGAGGAAACCTGAGCATGCCAGAGTTTCGGTTTTTTTTTTTTTTTTGGTTGACCAATTTATAATTGAGTTAATAATTTAACTTCATACTCTATTAACATTTTCTCATTTTTTTTCTAATTAATGATATTTTTATTGAGTAAACACTTCTTTTAATCCTCAAAAAATACAGGTAACATTTTTTGGTCATTCTAATAAAATTAACAATTTATATCCTCCAATTACAAAAATGAGATATCAATTTCATCCACTAAAAAAATTTGACATCAATGTACTCCATCAATCATAAAAAATTACGTCAATTTAGTTATAGTATTAATGTAGTTACAATAGATATATTGAATTAAATTTAGGTAAATATTAGATATCTTTACCAAATTTTTACGTCCGATTATACTTTCAATTAATTATATATTACAACTAAATCTAGAATACAAAAAAATTATACAGGTACATTAAATATATATTATTGCCTTCAAACTAATATATATTGTTACATTTATGATTCATTATACCTACTATACACTTATTTAATTGAAACAAATAATTAAATATATAAGTCATCATTTTAATAATTGATTAAATCTATAATATAATTATTGGATTAAATACATATATTTTAGGGAAAAGTTCACCAATGCCCTTGTGGTTTGCTTCAGAATCACCTATGCCCCTGTGGTTTTTTTCTATCACATATGCCCATGTGGTTTGTAAAAGGGTATGTTTTTTATCACATATGCCCCTGTGATTTTTTATTTTTTTACAAAGCACAGGGGCATATGTGATAGGAAAAAAACCACAGGGGCATAGGTGATTCTGAAGCAAACCACAGGGTCATTGGTGAACTTTTCCCTATATTTTAAGGCTTTAATGTTTCTAGAGTGAATGTAGATAAGTTATCAATCTATATTCGCTCCCAAAACGACGTCGTTTTGGGTTGAAAAATTAAAAAATTATAATAAAAAAGACTATTATAACCCTAAAATAAATTATAATTACAAAAATATCTGGATTTCTGTCTCAAAACGACGTCGTTTTAGGCTCAATATAGATAAGTTATCTACATTGACTGCAAAAAAGTGAACCCATATTTTAATTATAATTTTATAATAATATGACAAAATTTACACCATTTATCAAAGAACTCCGTGCATCACACGTTAAAAACAAGTTTATATAATCAGTTACTTCTCTCGTAATTTTTTGAGCATTTGAATTTTAAAATTTAATTAAAATTACTAATTAATATTTGACAGAAAAAAGCTTATTAGTTTAATTGCAAGAATAGAAATATAATAAAAGTGCAGGATAAATACACCTAATATCAATCATTTTAAGAACCAATTCCGAATAAAAAGCATGTAATTTAAGTTTCAATTGTCAATACAATTCAAACGCTGATTTCAACAAATGAATTATAGACAATTTTCAATATAATTAATTAAAGTTTCTTAATTTATAAAAATATAAAAGTAAAAAATATATTTAAGCAATTTTAAAAAATTAAGTATACGAAACTTTGACCTCGGGATCGACTCCTCCGGGTCATTGACCCTCTCTCTATCTGAGAGTTCGGTTTAGTAGTTAGACTTTACTTGCGCGTTGACCCCTCTAACCTCCGGATGAACCCATAACTCTTGGGTCAGAGAGGTCAAAGAGGTCACTGCATTTAAAAAAAATTATACACGAAATTATGTCGTTTGATGTGTAAAAAAAAATAAACAAAACAAAAACTCGTTGTTGCCTAGATTTAAAACTAGATCTGAAATATAAATCGTTCTTCTTCTTCTCTTCCAATCTTCTCTCCTAGACCCAGACCGGTCTCCCTGTCCCGGTGATCTCCTCCACAATGCTGTTCTTCTCTCCCCACCATTAATTTGTCGTGTCAGCGCCTCTCCTCCACTATCCTCTATTGGGTAAGAGATCTCATTTCACATACTGTTGTAGGTGCATGAGAAGGACAAGAAAAGTCTGAGTTTGATGATATAACTTTTCATTAACTCCATTGGAATATGTGTTTTATACTTTGATAGTTTGATACTTTGATTAACTTGTGAATATTGACTTGTGGATGTAATTTGTTGAATTATGTTAAGTATATTTTGCATCTTTAATGATTGTGGTTTGATTTTTTTGAATTTTTCATATAGAATATATATTTATATTTTTTTAATATATAAAATCGGGTCAGCGAAGTGACCCCATGACCTCCCGGTTGAACCCGTGAACCCATGACCCCTGACCTCGGCCGAGTCGATGGCCGGACCGAGTTTTTAAACATTGGTAATGGATACTCTACATCAACAACCTATGTTGCACCAACACCGATACGGGACACGGGATACGACACTACATGACACTCCGACACGTTAATTCTAAAAAATGTTAAATTTCGACACGTTAGGACACATTTTGATATTATATAATATTTTTAATTTATGTAATGTATATTATATTTAGTATTCAATAATTTAACAAAAAAATAAAGCTAAACTTATAATACCCATCAATTTTCCAAAGAAACATAATATATCCCAAATATTTATATTAAACTCAATAAAATCGTAATCATAATCTAACGAATCGAATAGTTGAAACTCAAAATGCAACGCAATATAACTTTTGAATCTTTTTTGAGTCTTTGCAACAAGTATATTGTAGTGTCGAGAATTCGGAGGGTCAGTAAGTGTCGTACACAACATGTCAAAATTTTTGAAGTGTCGGTGCTTCATCAGCCACCAAAGTTAGTTATCACAAAAACCGATCTAATTAATTTCATTAATTATCTTCACTGCTTAATTTATGGTACATAAATTCCTCTCATGCTAGTAGTAACATAAACTTTTACTTTTTTTTTTTTTTTCCTTTTGTTTTGGAGTCAACTAAACCCCCAAAACCCTCATTTCTTCTTGTCTGCACCTTAGTTGCAGAAGTTGCCACAAAATTACAGAGAAAACCAGAATCAACTCATCACCAATTCAAAAAAGCTCAGATCTTAAATGGCAGCAAAGAAACCATGGAGAATCATTCCAAGACCCCTCTTAGAAACCATTCTAAACAACCACGCTCACCACCACCGCGTCCATCAACCCCTCCTCCTTCACGGCCCCAGAGGCGTCGGAAAAACCACCCTCATACTCCAACGTACCTTTCTCTATCTCTCTTTTTCTCTCTATAAATTCACTTTCTCTAACCCATTTTACCTTTCCCATTCACAGGTTTACTCGGCGACTGGAACAAAGGCCCTCACATCACCGGTTACGTCGACTTCGCCGAATCCATCAAAGATCACAACCAACCATCTCAGGCCCAATCATCTCCGTGGGCCTCGTGGTCCAATGGCCCACGGCCCGCACTCTCCGATTGCCGGAAAAGCCTCGAGCAATGCCTGGAGTCCATGGCCGAGAAGGCTGTCCGGAAAGGCACCATCACCTCCCAACAGATATTCACTTCCCTCAACAAATGGCACGGCCTCACCGCCGCGCTCCGCCGCGTGTTACATGCTGCTTCCCCCAAATCCCCTGTCTCAGACAGGGCTTCGCCGGTTGCTCTGTGGGACCGAGCGATATTCGCGCTATCTGCTCGATGTAATGCCGCTGAGATTGAATCTGTTTTGGGGAAGAATAATAAGAAGGGCTTGTCTGTTGAGGAGGCTTCTTATTTTAAGGAATCTGTTGTTGCCCTGAAGCTCGCAAAGAAGGTGATTGAGGTTAAGCAAGGGTGGAGGGCGAATGCCATCGCGCATATGAATCGGACCGGCGTGTTCTCTCGGAGTTTGACGCATTCTTGTACTGATTGGCCTTGCTTGTTGTTGGAGTTGTTATCACAGGCTGCTGAAATTGACAATTTTCAGGTACTTGCATTGTTTGTTTCCCACATTATGCAATCTAATTGTGGAATAAAAAGATACATTTCATGCTGCAAAAATGAGTTTCTTTTGCTAAGGTAATAGAAAGAAAAAACTCTCGTGTAATGTTTTATGTGATATGTTAGCCTGTTTAGCTAGTTGAACTGGTGTAGTAGTCGCCGTACTGAACCTCCTAGATTAATATCACTTCAACCTTGCAGTTAGTTAGTTAGTTTAGTCCACGTGGCTTTCTGTTATAACCACTCTGAACTGTTTCAGTTCATTAGTTTAGTTTGAGCTGAAGCTTGCTCTGCAATCCTTGTACATCTTCATAACTACTGTTGCTGTGATTCAGAACAGGATGCAAGAGTTTTCACTTTCTTCCCCTTTCTCTGTTTTTCTCACATTTTCTCTTCATTTCAGTTACAAGGCATCACACTCTGTTCTTATTTTGTCTATGCTTTGAAATGAACTTGGATTGCATACCCCTTGTGTAGTGTCTTGTGATGTTCAAATTGATGATTATTAAGTGAACTGCAGCCGAAGCTGGTTATTAACAATATCGAAGTTCTAAAGCATGCTACTATAAATAATGAGTTGTCAGTCAGTGGACCACTATATCATGATAGTCTGATATGGAGAATAATTGCTTTGGGTGCGAATGAGCAGTGTCTGCCTGTTATCCTGGTGACATCTGATAGGTGATTATCTTTGTTTATCTCATTTCCTTCCTCTCTACACATTTTGTTACAGTTTAGTCTACACTATTCTTCTTAAACGGTCACTGGAATCAGATTAATTTTTTTTAGCCATTATGGCCTTCAAAATTTATGTTTGTTAAGCTTATTGTTTTCCAATGAAACATTTCAGAATTTATTTATGCATTGGTTTCCTTTGGCAGGTGAGGCCCTGTAACACAGGCTTAGATGGATTGTCTAGTATTCATTGCCTTTACTCTATAAAATTTGTTGGACAACTTTAAATTGCTTGCTGTTAGAATAGATATGATTAGATATGATTAGATTTGAATAGATTACTTCCTATCTGTAAATATTCTTTTGGATTAGTTTTGGGCTTCTCACTTAAGCCCATTAGGGTCTCTATATATTGTAACTCTTTGTATCAGATTAATACACAACATATTATTTCATATTCAAGTTGGTACCAGAGCTCTTTTGTTCTGGGGACCCTCACTTCCGCTTAAAACCTTGTTTTCACTTTAAAACCTAAGCCCACTGCTTAGGAGTCCTCTTTTCTTTGCTGTGCGTCCTTCCGGCAAGCCATCTAGGGCTGTAAGCCCCTTTTGAGTAATTTCCGAACGCGTCAGCACCTTCGACGGCCACCGGAACCACCGTCCGTCACCGTTCAGGCCGCCGGAGAAGTTTTCCGGCGAGTTTTTAGCCCAGACCACTCGCGAACAGGACCGTCTCCTCCTGGCGACCAAGTCTGTGGAAGTCCGACCACCATCGCAGCCATCACGCGCCGCCTGTCTCCTCTGCGCGTGGTGCTCACGCGCCACCTTCTGCCGGTGTGTGTGCACTGTTCCGGTGGAATTTTTCGGCCGTTCTTGGACAGAAAAGCTCGTCCTCTCCTCCCTTTTCCAGATCTGTGATTGGATCTTTGTGGGTCTCACTTTTTGTGCGCGCCTCTTCTTGATTTGTGATCAGGTTCGTTCCTATTTACTCGGTTTATACCCTTGTGATTTAATATAATGGCAGCAACTTCTCCTGTTCATTCGGAGGTCAATTCTCCCTCTCGTCTTGTCAAAAGTTTTTCTAATATCATCTCCACCAATGTTGGGCCCATTACCTCTTCAAAGTTGAAGGGTTCTGTTAATTACAAGAACTGGGCCACCTCTGTTCGAGTTTGGTTCTTTGGACAGGGACATGGTAACCATCTCACAACTAAATCTACTGATATTCCTAAGGAGGAAAAATCTGATTGGGAAAGGATTGACAACCAGCTTCTGAGTATCCTTTGGCAGTCTATTGATCCAGTCGTCTTGGACATCTTCTATTCTTTTCAAACTTGCATTGAAGTGTGGGAGGAAGCAAAACACCTCTACACTAATGATGTTCAGCAGCTCTATTCCATCATGTCTCAGTTTATGGATCTACGCAAATCATCTGACACTCAGATGGAGACATATGTTGGAAAAAGTCGATCTTTGATGCTGGCATATTTGGATATGTTGCCCTACCCTACTGATGCTTCTGCATATCGGAAACAGGTGGAACGTCTCTTTATGGTTGCCACACTTTCTGGTCTCCCCGAAGAATATGATAATGTCCGGGATATTATCTTGACTAGTGGGGATCCTGATCTATCAATGATGTATCAGCGTCTTCTGAATCTTAATAAGAAATCTGCTCTTGCATCGTCTGTTGTTGTTGATTCCACTGCTCTAGTTTCCCGTACTGACTTTCGCGGGAACATTGGAGGTGGACGTGGTCGTGGACGTGGCCCAGGAGGACGTGGTCAGCGACCTCGTTGTCATTATTGTCAGCAACTTGGTCATTATGAGGAACGTTGCTACACAAAGTATCCTCACCTGCGACCTTCTCATGCTGCTAATATAGCTCAATCGAATACTGCTTCAAATGGTACAGTCTCTCTCTCCTCTAAAGACTATGCAACATTCCAGACCCTTCTCAGGAAGGCCTCCCCTTAGTCTCAGGCCTCTGCTTCAGAAACTGGTAATCCCGTTGCTTGTGTTTCTCATTCTGCATCACTTGGTCCTTGGATATTTGACTCAGGTGCTACTGATCACCTCTGTGGTAATAAGGAGCTCTTTTCATCCCTTACATATTCTGATAATTTACCCTCTTTCACTCTTGCTGATGGCACTAAGGCCTTTGTTCATGGGATTGGAGAAATCTGTCCAACCTCCTTATTGACCTTGACATCTGTCTATTACATTCCTGACATCCCTTATAATTTAATATCTGTTAGTAAATTGATCAACTCTCTTAACTGTATTGTCACCTTCTCAAACCATTCTGTTTCTGTGCAGGATCCGAGTATGGGGAAGACGATTGGAGTGGGCCGTGAGTCACGGGGTCTGTTCTACCTGGTTGTGCCGAGTCCTTCAGTTGCTTGTTCTCTCACAAAATCTCCACAACTCATCCACAGTCGCCTCGGGCATCCTAGTCTTTCAAAAATACAAAAGATGGTTTCTCTTTTATCCGGTCTTCAAACTTTAGATTGTCAGTCATGTCAGCAAGGGAAGCACATACGCTCCTCTTTTGCTAATCGAGTCAATAAACGAGATGATGCTCCTTTTTCAATTATTTATTCAGATATTTAGGGTCCTAGTCGTAGTGTGTCTGTTTTAGATTTTCGGTATTTTGTTACCTTTATTGATGATTTTTCACGTTGTACTTGGATTTATTTAATGAAAAACCGTTCTGAGTTATTTTCTATTTATCAAAAATTTTCTGCTGAAATTCATACTTAATTTGGTGCTTCTGTTCATATTTTACGTAGTGATAATGCTAAGGAATATGTTTCTGTTGACTTTTCTAATTTTTTAGCCACACAGGGTACTTTACACCAAACTACTTGTCTTCACACTCCACAACAAAATGGAGTAGCTGAACGTAAAAATAGACATCTCATTGAGACTGCACGGACTCCTCTTATTCACATGCATGTTCCTCTTCACTTCTGGGCCGATGCAGTCCTTGCCTCTTGTTTTCTCATCAACCGTATACGCCGTCATCTATGCTTAATAATGACATTCCTTATAACTTATTGCTTCCAGATGTTCCTCTCTATCCTCTATCACCACATGTCTTTGGTTGTACCTATTTTGTTCATGATCTCACTCCTGGTAAGTACAAGTTAACATCCAAAGCCTTTAAATGTATTTTTCTTGGTTATTCTCGTCTTCAAAAAGGTTATCGTTGTTATTCTCCCGATCTTAAGCGTTACTTTGTTTCCGCTGATGTCACTTTTCTTGATCAACAACCCTTTAATTCTATCCCATCTCAATTGTCTCAGGTTGATCATGTTCTTCCTGTTTCTTTTCTTGACTTGTCTTTGCCAGTTGCAGGTGCTTCTAGTCCAGATGAGCAACCTATTGCTTCCATACCTGAGGACCGTCCACTTCTCACCTATTAGCGTCGCAAAACTGTGCCTCCTGTCGACTCGACTCTTGCTGACTCATCGCCCACTGCTGTTGATTCTTCCCCTCCGGCTCTTTCACCAGAGGCTCTTCCCATTGCTCAAAGAAAAGGTACACGTACTACTCGTAACTTTTATCCTCTTTATACCTTTTTGAGCTATGACCGTCTTTCTCCACCTCATTTCACCTTTGTTTCTAGTCTTTCTTCTGTTTCTATTCCTAAGACCACAGGTGAAGCACTTTCCCATCCAGGGTGGCGCCAAGCGATGCTTGATGAGATGACTGCACTTCATTCCAATGGCTGCTCCTCTAGAGAAGTCTATAGTTAGTTGTCGTTGGGTTTTTACTGTGAAAGTTGGACCCGATGGCCATGTTGATCGACTCAAGGCACGCCTAGTTGCAAAGGATTTTACTCAAATCTCCGGCCTTGATTATAGCGATACTTTCTCTCCGATCGCTAAGATGGCGTCAGTTCGCCTATTTTTTGCTCTTGCTGCTGTTCGTCACTGGGCACTCCTTCAACTTGACATCAAAAATGCCTTTCTTCATGGTGATTTACAAGAAGAAGTTTATATGGAGCAACCACCTGGTTTTGTTGCTCAGGGGGAGTCTGGGAAGGTGTGTCGTCTTCGCAAATCCTCATATGGTCTCAAGCAGTCTCCTCGGGCATGGTTCAGTCGCTTCAGTTCTGCTGTTCAGGCGTTTGGCTGAATTCGTAGTAAAGTTGACAATTCTGTATTTTATAGGATCACATCTCCTGATAAGTGCATCTATTTGTTAGTCTATGTTGATGACATCATTCTCACCGGGAGTGATCAAGCTGGAATTCGTCAGTTAAAACAGTATTTATTCAGTCAATTTCAAACTAAGGACCTCGGGAAGCTGTGTTACTTCTTGGGAATTGAGGTAGCACAATCTAGACAGGGCATTTCTATCCGTCAAAGGAAGTATGCCTTGGATATCCTAGAAGAGACTGGTATGTTGGGGTGTAAATCAATTGATACACCCATGGATTCCAATGTCAAGTTATTGCTCGGAAAGGGAGAGCCGTTATCTGATCCTGGTCGTTATCGGAGGCTAATTGGGAAGCTCAATTATCTTACTGTGACTAGGCCAGACATTTCTTTCGCTGTTAGTACGGCTAGTCAGTTCCTTGATTCCCCTTGTGATTCTCATTGGGATGCTGCTGTGAGGATCCTCCGATACATCAAAGGAGCACCAGGAAAAAGGTTTGTTGTATTCGGATCAGGGAAATACAGAAATTTGTGGTTATTCAGATGCTGATTAGGCAGGATTACCCTCAGACAGGCGCTGTACTTCTGGCTATTGTGTCTTCTTTGGAGGAAACTTAATTTCTTGGAAGAGCAAGAAACAACCTGTTGTTGCTCGATCTAGTGCAGAAGCTGAGTATCGTGCAATGGCAATTACTACATGTGAGTTAATCTGGTTAAAGCAGTTGATTTAGGAGCTTCATCTTTGTGAACAGAAACAACCCATGACACTCATTTGTGATAATCAAGCTGCGCTACATATATCCTCTAATCCTATATTTCATGAGAGAACCAAACATATAGAGATTGATTGTCACTTCATTTGAGAAAGGATTCAGTTAGGAGAAATCAAGACAGCTTTTGTCAACTCTAATGATCAACTAGCGGATGTCTTCACTAAAGCTCTTAGAGGTCCTCGGGTTGAATACATTTATAGCAAGCTTGGTGCTCACAATATATACGCACCAGCTTGAGGAGGAGTGTTAGAATAGATATGATTATATATGATTAGATTTGAATAGATTACTTCCTATCTGTAAATATTCTTTTGGATTAGTTCTGGGTTTCTCACTTAAGCCCATTAGGGTCTCTATATATTGTAACTCTTTGTATCAGATTAATACACAATATATTATTTCATATTCAAGTCTTGCTATTGAAATTTTGAGAGCTTATAGAATTTTGGTATCTTCTTCTCATTTTCAACTTTATAAATAAGTACAAATTTTCAGGAGAATGCACTGCAACTTTTTTCATTAATGTATTAAACTTCTGACTAGCTATATGATAGTATAATATGTGGAAAACTATTTGAAGCAAATGATGGAAAGTGCACTATTAGATGCCAGGACCAGAATAGTTAGAATCGTTTCTAGTGTTTTTCTGTTGCAATTCACTGCTTTTTTAGCAAACATTTTTTGTGATCATTACAAGTAGTCAATTATAATTTCTTTAGTACTGCAGTATATTAAACGTTTGCCTATACACTCGGTAGTTAAATGTTTTGCATGGCCATGGGTCTAGGTTGACATCCATGTAATCCACACTCAGCACACTTTGTTTTTTTTAGTGTTTTAATTGTAATATTTGGTGCCACCATTTCTGTGGTTATTTTATTTTTCTTTCCGAATTCTAACACCTTGTTGTTTGCATCAGTTACTATTCATACGAAGCTTTCTTGGATTTTGGTTATATGGATATATTCATTTCACGTGAGGTACTTTAATAACTACCATCCTCCTTCTCTCTCCCTCTCTCTCTACATACACACACACACATGCACGCACACATCCTGAGATTTTATATGCGAATTGGGTTCAAGATACATGAACAAATATGCTCTTGTTTGCATCCCTCCTTTGAATTACACATGGTATATGAAAAGCAGGATTAATCAATCTACAGCTGTTTTGTTTAGAATGTCTCCCTGCCTCCCTTCCTAGGGAAGAAACCAAATGTGATAAATTAGTAATAGGATAAAATACACTTTACCTTCTGAAGTTAGGTTTTCTAGGCTTGGAAAGTCTAAAGGAAAAAGAAAATGTGAACTTATGTCAGTGCCCCACACAACTCTCAAAAGGGTTTACCAATGTTCGACAAGGTTTGTACAGGGTTATGCAGCTTGGCATTTATAAAATCTAGTATTGGCAGTGTTCTTATAGCATCACTGTACTTCTCACTATGTGGGTCTATAGTAAGTAGCTTTACCTTGCATTTGCAAGAGGCTAATTCTATGACTTGAACTTGTGACCTCTAGGTCACATGGCGACATCTCCAACTTCTGTCCCAATGCTTCACTTCCTAATTAGGTAGAAGTGAAGTGAAAGATAATTACCTACAGAGAATAACATTAAGAAACATCATCATTTAACCAAAACAATTTAGATTTTAAAATTGGTTTTAGTACCTCAAGTTTTTTGTTTTGTTTTACTTTTTTATTCTTCGTTTTGTGTGTTGTTTCTTCTTGGGAATACTAAACTCTTAGTAATAAGAATTAGAAACCAAAAGCTTGTAAACGAAGATGCACTCCTTGTTCATTAACTCCCTGATTCTGCCAAAAACTCCACCACTTCCCTCTCTTTGATTGGCGAAAATTTTCTTGATTGATGGGGGGTGGGTAACAAAAGTCAGAGAAAATCCTTTATATAGTTTCATTTATAAGCACATTTATCGGAATCCATTTGAGACTGGTAACAATATGGCATAATATCATCATCATAATTTCACCAAATCCAAATGCAACAAAGAACTAACAATTATAGATAGGTTGTGTAAGAGATGCTACTCTTGCCGAAATTGTAATAAATATCATGTAAGGGAGATCTCAAAGCTCACAAAAAGTGAGTATTTCTGCTTCACCACGAGTGAATGGCTGAATGCTCCTCAAATTTAGTATTCAGTACTCTTTTTCAGACATATGCATATTATATCCACTCAGTCTAAAGAAGTAATATTACAA
The DNA here is from genome assembly GCF_033153095.1 of Gastrolobium bilobum. Classification (NCBI taxonomy): domain Eukaryota; kingdom Viridiplantae; phylum Streptophyta; class Magnoliopsida; order Fabales; family Fabaceae; genus Gastrolobium; species Gastrolobium bilobum. The sequence continues at coordinate 61,050 of NW_026895670.1, read as the reverse complement.
CAAATGAATGTTTGTTTGAAGACTGTAAAGAACCTTGGGATACACCACCCCAAAAGCTAGCTCAAAGGGTGGGAGTGCCCAAAGCCTTATAAACTCCACATTAGTTGCTCGTACAACCAATGTGGGACTATATATCTCAACACGCCCCCTCACACGAGAGCCCATTTGGGCTTGAAGAGTGGAAGATGCAACAGGCCCAGCCTACCTGTGCTAAGAAAGTCCACAAGAGAAAGTGGGGGGCGGCGAGGCTCTGATACCATGTAAAGAACCAATTCAATCCAAAAGCTTAAGCTGTTGGGTGAGGCTACATTAATGGCTTTATATATCTCAACACGCCCCCTCACACGAGAGCCCACCGGGCTTGCAGGGTGGACAATGCACAGGCCCACTTACCTGTGCGAACAAAGAAATTCCACTTGAAAGAAAGTGGGGGGCAGTGAGGATCGAACCCGGGACACGAGGCTCTGATACCATGTAAAGAACCTTGGGATACACCACCCCAAAAGCTAGCTCAAAGGGTGGGAGTGCCCAAAGCCTTATAAACTCCACATTAGTTGCTCGTACAACCAATGTGGGACTATATATCTCAACAAAGACAAATCAAGTGCTTCCTTTCTCTTCTTTCGTCTGATGCTGTGTTTGGTTTTGCACTGGACTATTACACTTGAATTTTTGGTGCTGAAACTTGGTCAGACATGCACTTAGAATTACAAGTACTGGTTTGGTGCCCAAAGCCCATGTAAGAAGAGCTTTGTGAAATGGAGGAGGTCCCTTTTCAATTTGGTTGCACTTGACCATTGGTTGGTATCTGGTTTTAATGCTACAACCCCGTTCCCAAATGTGCCTCAAGCAGCTTAACTACGGCAACTATAGTGAGGGAGTGCTGCAACGAAAGAGAGATGAGAACTATTTGAGAGATTATATGGATGGGTTGGGCAGGCTATGTAGCACCGATACCGATACGGAACACGTGACATGACACGACACTCTGACACATTAATTCTAAAAAATGTTAGATTTCGACACGTTAGGACACGTTTTGATATTAAATAATATTTTTAATTTATGTAGTGTATATTATATTTAATATTCAATAATTTAACAAAAAAGTGAAACTAAACTTATAATATTCATCAATTTTGCAAAGAAACATAAGATATCCCAAATATTTTTATTAAACTCAATAAAATGGTAATCGTAATCCAACGAATCTAATAGCTGGAACCAAAAACTCAATGCAACGCAACCTTTGAATCTTTTTTTGAATTTCTATAACGCGTGTTGGAGTGTCAGGGAGTGTTGAAGTGTCGGAGAGTGTCGGACACGACACGTCAGGGTTTTTGAAGTGTAGGTGCTTCATAGTGGGCAGGTACTCATCATATATAGATATTCTCTCTATTTGAATTAACTGCTGATTTTCCCTAGGTTACCTAGGTAGGGTTTTAAACTTGAACTGAGGTTGGTAAGTGGCAATATTTCTAGGGTCTTGAAGTGTATTTTAATCCAACTAATTCATTACAGCTTTTTATGCTAAGCTCAATGTAAGTATACTTGCAATATCTGTGGTGAATCATTGTGGGAACAATGATTATTGTTTATGTTTGCTTTTATATATGCATGAAAATTCATCATTGACGATGGCTTTTCAATTAAGTTTTCATCCTAGAGCACTTGCCTCTGGAATTTGGTTATGAATTGAAGATGATTTTGAGATATTTTGTCCTTACAATGAAGATGGGGTCTGTCTAAGGCCTTTTACATTTGTCATATGGTTTAGTTTATGTTATTCATTCAACAACTTTTGGTTGGCAGACCTTTGGATGGACTCCACAAGAAGCTAAAATGCACATGGTCACCGACTATTTTAGTCATTCTGAGGTATGAATATTATGTATCTTGAAATTATTATTATTTTTTAATTTCTTATTTTAGTTCCTCAAAATTTTTACAATTTTTAGTTATTTCTTAAATTGCAGTGGAAAGTGATTGCGGAGGTACTTGGGACAAACCCTCGACATCTATTTGAACTTTATGCACTTAAACAAAGCAATTATTACCAGAAGTAAGAGTTATTTTGCACTATTATATTATACCCACATTTAATATGCAGTCTAAGCAATGATACACTTTCAAGAATTGTGTGCAAGTGCTGTACATTATCATAGGGGCTGTATAATCTTTTCACGTAATTGGTGCTGTTTGTCTTACTAGCTCATGCTCTTATTTAACTGTAGGACAACAGAAGACAAGGCTAGTACCTTTGAGGACATTGTAGATGCATATTTAGCATATTTGCAAGTAAGTTCCAAATTGAACACGAGATTACATCTTTCATTCCAGACCCTATTAGGTCTTCTACTGCAATAAAAAGATAAAAAACTACTAGTGAATCAATAAATAAATTTATAAAAAAAATTACCTTGGATTTAGATTAAAAAAATAACATTCATACAATAAAATTTTCTCATTGATTACAAACTACTTGTGAATCAATAAGATTATTAAATGAAGAAATTTTAGATGATCATATTAATGATGGATTTAACTTCATTCGTTTAGGATTACTTCAAATTGTAGCAAAACCTTTCAGTAGGCTTGGGATTAATTCTCCAATAACTATAATGTTAAGTTATGAAAAGGCTTATAAATTACGCAATGCAGCTATTTTAGAATAACATGTTCGTGATGACCCCATCGACTTTTAATCGTTATCCAAATTTCTCCATGAATCTTAGAATCCCTTTACAAAAGATGCAATAGAGTTAAGTGGGGGCGTTTGGTAGAGGAGAAATTTTTTTTTAGCCGGGAATCTCAATTTTCAAAAATATGATTTTTACATTTAGTTTATGATAATATCCGTAAATTTAAAATTTAGAAAAATTCAGTTTCCCGGGAATCTTCGAGATTCCCGCGTACCAAACGCCAAGGGATTTTTGTAGTTGATAATTAGTCAATAATTTATAGAATTTATTATAAAGTCTCAATCCTCTATTATTACTTGGGAACTCTCCCTCATGCAGAGGAGGTTAATTAATGACTTGTTTGGAGGCTCCTCTTGCCATCTCTGTGGAATTGATAACATAAAACGCTGCACAACTCCATGGAGATTCGCTAGGTCTTATGAGTTTTTTTGTCTAAATAATTTTGAATTTCTTCTACAGTATTCAAAATATTATTGACTCAAAGAAAATCATGTGTGGGTGTGTGTGATTTTCCTTTTTCGGTGAATTACATATACCTCTCTTCAAGTTTTAAAATATTTCAAATGCCCCCATTAGAAAGTACTAAATTAAAAGTTCTCCCTCTAGGACGCAAATAAATGTTGAATTTGTAAGATTGAGAATTTCAAATTAGGGGAATTTGTTATATTAAAATAATTAGAAAGAGAGATTCTTATGATTTACCTTTCTTTTTTTGGGTGGAGGGGAGATTTTTGATTTGTGATTTTGGAAACCTTGGAAGATGTGTTTCTTTCGATTTTTCTTTTTGGCAAGTTAAATTATTTATGTAATAGTCTTCTCACTTCTGCATGCATGATTAATGGTGATAACGTTATCCAACTTCATTTAGATTGCCGTTGTGAATCCTGCTATGGATAGAGCATTGGAGATCTTGCAAAAATTTGCAATTGATGTATGCAACGGAAAGGTTTCAAAAGACCGATTACGTTTTGGTGCCCCCTGGAGGCATCCACCACAAACTGATGACACTAAATTGCGCATGGAGTGGGCTAAGCTTCAGTTAATGGATTTTCTTCAGTCTCTGGTTAATACAGAATTCGGGGTAAATTTCCTTATCTTTTTCATTTAATATCTTGTCCTTATGATACAACTGTTGTACTGAAAAATGAAAGATTCTGGAGTTATACAATATTTGTACATTGCAAATGCAAACATAAACCACCACTTCCCATTAAACCCCGACTAGCGAGGGTGGGGTGAGGGCAATCTTTATATGCTGACTAACTGTAAAGAACCATTTCAACCCAAAAACTTAAGCTGTTGGGTGAGGCTACATTAATGATTTAATATATCTCTAACACGCCACGCCCTCTCACACGAGAGCCCATTGGGCTTGAAGGATGGATAATGCACAGGCCCCCACCTACCTGTGCTAAGAAACTCCACAAGACTTAATTAATTACTAATTAAATGGGGCGGTAAGGATCGAACCTGTTGACGCCGAGGCTCTAATACCATGTAAAGAACCATTTCAATCCAAAAGCTTTAGTTGTTGGGTGAAACTATATTAATGATTTTATATATCTCTAATACTAATCCTTGCATAATTGCGAAGAGGCTGTTTCTCGGATTTGAATCTGTGACCTTTCAGTTACAAAAGAACAATTTTACCACTGCTCTAGATCAAATGCAAACATAAATATGATAAGAAAATGCAAATTCTTTCGAGTTTTTGTTTGTTAAAGAGGACTTTTTAACTTTACTACCTTACTTACAGTGAGATAAGTATGAAAAGTGGATTCTTATATGCCTGGGAATAGCCTGAGCTAAAAGGAATCTTTTATGGAAGGAGCAAACGAGATATTTGGTAAAATCTGTGTCTAAACTACCCAACGTAGACTGGATTATATAATCAAAAAGGTAATAAATACTGATATCATGTTTATCATAATTACCATAATTACATGATTGTAGTTAGTCTATACAATGAACCTAGACACTATTTACATGGTTTCCAACAAAGACCAAAGGACCAGCTGCAATGGAGGCAGCTGTTGTGATGAAGGGTAAACTAGGGTTGATTGCTAAAGTAGAATCTCTCAAATTGAGAGTTCTAATACTAACTTGAATGTGAAAAAACTAAAACTGAATATTATTTCTAAACTGATTAATGTACTCAGTTTCATTACAATATGTAGCAAGATAATTACTTGCCTAAATTTCAGCTAAATCTAACACAATTAATAATCTATCCTAATGAAAAATGATAATCTATCATAAGAACCATACAATTTACAATAATTACAACAATATCATATTTTAATGTGCAAGGGACTGTTATAACAGATTGGTTTTCATATTTGTCTAATTAGAAATATTTTATTTTATTTTGTTTTCAGAAATCGGTCTTTGAATGGGGTTTTCTGTCTTCTACAAACTTTCATTCTTATATAGTTATTAGAAATTTTGGAGAAAATATAATTTCAATAAATTATTTGCATATGATGTATATCTGACCCAGAAATTCCTTATTACAATCTGGTAGACAATTTAAAGGTGAAAGCAAATTCTCTTAGAGATTTCTATTGGTTTGGGTCATTGATAAGAAATAAGAAGGAAATTTACGTTCTTGCTTTGGTTAGTAGAATAGAGAGCTTTCTAGGATATAGATTTTCGTGTGTAATCTCGTAGGATGGGAATGGGCCCAATGTTCATTCTCCTTCCTCTTAAAATCAAAGGAATCTGCCAAACAAGTTAAAGTGTCCCTTATCCTTTCCCCTCTCTTATCTCCAAAACTCAGTATCGGGGTGTTTTTTTTGTAAAGAACTATTTCAACCCAAAACCTTAAGGTGTTGGGTGAGGGTCTTTTTAATGATTTATATTATATTCTCTAACACACTCCCTCACGCAAGAGCCCTTTGGGCTTGAAGTGTGGATATGACACAAGTCCATTATTGGTCTGCCTTGTGCTGCACAAGCCCATTTTTTGGTCTGCCTTGTGCTTTTCTTAATTCCACCTGAAAGGGGGAGGCGGTGAGGATCGAACTCGTGACCTCATGGTCACTGAAGCACTGATACCATGTAAAAGAACCACTTCAATCCAAAACCTTAAGGTGTTGGGTGAGGGATCTTTTTAATGATTTATATTATATTCTCTAACATTTTTTTTTTTTTTTTTGAATTTTCTTTTGAGCTTGCTTTACCCATCATAAGCAGTTTCCCTCCTTGCCCTTGTTTTGTTAGAATTGTGATACAGATCTCTATTGAAAATAAGGAACAATCAACTAATAACAGAGAAACCAAGACTTTTTGGCCTGAATAATCAGATTTTTCATATATTTATGGAATTCAAGATACAATTACAGATCCTATGACATTAAACAGAGACAAATTACAAGAAAAGGAACAATTACAAAACTGGAAATGCATAACAGTAAAGGAAATACAATAAAGGATAGTGGTGAAGCAATTGGAGAGGCTTCACTCTCTCCCAAGAGTCCAATTCCAATATACTTTTCTGATGCCCCACCATGTTGCCTTCCCTCTGTATATAACTAACTTCAAGTCACCTCCATGCTCTCCATTCTGTTACGGGGTAATTTGGGAAACTCCTAGCTGACGTGGCATTAGTTGTGTGTTTGCTGACTAGGATCGTATCAAATTGCATTTAAGATTTTAGAAAGCGATTAACTATTGGCTATTTCATGACCTAATATTTTATATTAAAGGAAACTTAATATAATGTCTCATATTAAAAGCTGAGAAGGAATAAACAAATACTTTTTCTTTTTTTCGATAAATTTGTTTTGAAGATTTATTTTTTCAGACAACTTATTTTATGTTACTAAAAATATTCGAATACAATCTTCATGGAAGTAGTATCCGGTTCAATAATTGGATGTTTATAGTGCTGTAAGGTACCTTTAGTTTTTTGACTTATTGACCATGTAAAGATTTGAATGGCATCTTTTTGGTAATACTGATAGTTATCTTCATGCAGGTCAATTACCGAACTGATTATAGTGAAGAAATATTTGATGATCCATCAACTGTTGCATTATTAGAGGTACATTATCTTTGTTTATCTTAATAATATTTCAGAAATCCCAGTAGCCTATCATGATTTTCCATGCCATTTTTTATATTACTAACTAGCTCATTTAGTCTGAACTTCTGAGATGTTTCAGATGATCTTTAGCAGTAAGCTACTAGGACTGGTTTAGTGGTGAGGGATTTGGGTAGTCTGCATGATGAGGTCATAGGTTCAACCCTCAGTGCTATCATTATATACAAAAGAAGAAGAAGAAGATGATCTTTAGCAGATACTTTAGAATTGTATGTTTCAATGAGTTTGTTATATTTTGTGTTTTTTACAAAAAGTGGTTTATTATGGCTACAATTTTTATTTGAAAATCCACACCATCAAATAGAAGCTTAAACGAACTACTGAATTTTCACTGCAGAAAATAAAAAACAATAACGACCTAACTTATCCCTTAGTTGGGGTGAATTAAATTAGTCAAATGACACTTAACCTCAGAAAATTAGGAAACCGAAACTCGTGATTTTATTATGAGAAGTATACAACAACAGCAACAGCAAAAGCTTTTTCCCATTAAGTGGGGTTGGCTATAAATTTTCACTAGTATGAAGGCCTTAAACTCCTTAAAATATATTTGTAAAATTTATTAACACCATTTACTTATATGCATTGCCAAGGAAAACCCGTGCCAATTTTCCCCTTCTTTGTGGTCTTTTGTAGGTGGGATTGCTTTATGCTCAACGGGATCCACCCTTCCTTCGTCCCATATCTAAAGGAATTCAGAGGTGTCTAGTGAGATGGTAACTGATTTTCTTTAGATTCAATGGGCTGATTATAAACTGTAGAGGATTAAGATACTTATTCAAGCTGATATTTGGTTGCAGGCTTGTCCAGCAGCGGATGCAGCTGGGGTTTGACATTTTAATTCGTTTTCTGTGGCACAGAATAATACGTGGACGTTACTATCGCCATTTGATGGTACAAGTAGGCTATAAGTAGAACATGAGAGTAGGTAAAATGTTTTCTCAATCCTTTTCACTTTCTTTCTGGCTGTTGTCTTATTAAATTTGAGACTAACGTAGCATCATTAATTATTGGTCACTGTGTTGATCGTTGACAATTGCTGAGATAATATTAGATGATTAAGGGGGAACGTGTCTAGTTCATTATCTATGATTACAGTGCTGTGGCATTCTAGAGCTTAAGAGAGGTTTCAACAACTTTAAAACCTGATATGTAGACGGGTAGAAAATGAGGAACATAGAGGAAGTCCGTTAGGTGAATTTGGAAGCGTGTGTGCTATGTGTGTTATTTTCTTTGATTTTTCCCTTTTTTAATTTCTGGTGGTGGAGAATGATTTCAGTGGAAAGATTCGAGTTTCTTAGCTATGGTTTAAATGTTTAATAGTTTTGCCATGGAAAATGACAAAGTGAGGCAAGTCTTCTACTAAGTTCATGGAAAGATGTGTAAATATGTTTGTTATGGTCAATTTACTGTATGAATATTGAAGAGCGTGCAATTACTACATGCTGTTTATATTTTGTTTACAAATTTTTATTGTAGATATTTGGTTAAATTTTTTTGTTGGATAGATTCTCTGTTCCTTATATCCGAAGATGAAATGTATTTTAAAAATGTCACATTGCATTATGCTCATTGTAACTTCCTGCAATTGATAATTCGGTACTTTGTTCTGGTACAGTTTTTCTGAGTTTCTGCCTTGCAATTTTTACCCCCTGCAGATGCTTGCCAACTGTTCTTAGGCATTAGTTCACCAATGTGAGATTTTGTCCTTATCTTAATATGCATAAGCTTCTTTTTCTGTTCATATCTGTCTTTATAATATTTCAATTTTTTTTCTGTATATTATTTCTATCTTTTTTTGGTTGTGCATAGCGAATGCTGTTGAGTGCTTGGTTATTTTCTGTTTTTTTCAATGAGGTATTTCCGCTATATAGGTAGCAAAGGAAGGAAAGAGAGAATAAGAACTAAATATAAAATTTGATTTATTATTATGTGATGAAAACTACAAAGCACTTATCCCTATTTATATTAATACTATCCTAGTTAAACGAGGAAACAAATCATGAAATATAAGGAAATACAAAACCAATCCTAAGAAAAATCATATAAGATACTCTAAACTATTTTAAGATATAATCATGATATTACAAGATATCTTCTAATTATTTTAACACTCCCCCTCAAACTAAAACTTACCAAGCTTTAAGCTTGTTACAAATGAACCCCTTTTGAAAGGAAAATAAACAAACAATATAATATGAGACAAGGCCATACTGAATTTGAGACAAAGATCGAGATCGAATTGCGTATTTGGGACAACAACTGACGGGGCTAGACTGCATCTGGGACAAAGATTAGGAGGGCCAAATTGCGTTGTTGGGGCAAAGACTAATGGGGTCAGACTACATTTGGGCCAAAGACCAATCACTAGGGATAGACTGCATATTCGGGACAAAGATTGGGGCCAGATTGCATAATTAGGACAAATTTCTCCCCCTTAATGCTATGTTGGCTTTGAAAAAGAGCCAATTAAACGAAAGATCTAGAAAGAGGACAATAAGGCAAGTCTACTATGTCAAGTTCACCAAACAACGCAGTAAAAGGTTGGGCATTGGAGAAGAAGGCTGGGCGAAACCCAATCAAACGAGGGAAGACTGTGGGCAACTATGGCGCATTAAACGACTAGGCAAACAAGTCATGCACGTGTCTAGATGTGGTTGCAAGGCCGTATAGAATGAATACAGACAAACAATGGGAATGGCACATGAGGTGGTTGGATGTGAGACTTTGACAACAAAGAGTTCAATAGACGACGAGTTTGGCAGTGTTGGTTGCGGCTGGAAAGGTTGTTTGGAGATTTTCTGGTGGTGGAGGCCAGAGAATGTAGACGGTGGCCCAACTACTGGAATGATGATACGATAGTGGACACTAGCGGATGACAGTGAGAAGGTTGCTGGAAAGACAACACGGACGGCTAAAGGCAAACCCCAACAAAGAGATGACTGATTGGAAGGGAAAAACTAGTCATGGAAATAAAGTCGATCTCAAGTTTTTAGGGAACTCAGTAGTGGAGTAGTGACGAGACAGGTCACAATTGATGATACCTCTCCTGTACCATGTTGTAATTATGGGGATATAGGGAGGACAGGAAGAAAATAGAGAGTAAAGAATCAATAATATGAAATTGAAATTGATTTGATATAATAATGTGATTAAAACTCCAAAGCACTGTCCGTATTTGTACTAATATTGTTCAAAAGTATTTGTATAGATTGTTTATGTTATTGTACCATATCATGTAAATAAGGTCCAAGCCTATGTAATTCTTTATTATGAATAGATCCTTGTGTAGTTTGAATAGACACAATCCCTCAAATATAAGTTGGTACCATAGCTCACGTTCTGGGATGCCTTGCTTCCGCGAAACCCTAATCATATCAGATGTACAAAGGGAAGTAAATAAAGACTTAATATAAAAAATATGGTTTGACGCACCAGAATCGAGAATCTGAGGACCAAGAGAGTGCGACTAAGAAAGGATAGCAAAGGAATTACCTGTGTGTGCAACAAAGACAGTGGAACCAATAGCACGTTTCTCCTCATACCTTTGCATGAAGTTAGTGAGAATAGATGGAGGTAGTTGTGGGGTAGCTGTTAGCTGAGTGTCCGAGTAAGAGGAGGTGATCTGAGCAACATTAGTTGAGCAAGGAGGGCGACCATAAAGATCCTGATACGATCCTTTCTAAGATGAGGGTGCACAATAGGCAGCGATTCAGGGGATCAGCTACTCAAAGTCTATTATTGCTGACTCAGTCATATTAGAAGAAAATATTCGTTCAATTGTGAGTAGCAAGGAAAACGATTAGATGTGAGAAGCATGCTGAAGGCGCATATATATTGCTCTGTTTAGAGTGTGGAGGATCATCTTTTGGGCCATTTGGAACCTTGGGCACCTTAGGGTGATTTGGGAGAGACTGGGGGCTCTAGAATTCCTCTAAAATTATCCTTTACTGATTTCCTTACTGTTAGTTAATTTTCAGTTCATTGTATTTTTCTTTCTTCTTGTAATTTGTCTCTGAATTACTGTATCAGTTGTAATTGTCTCTGGAAAAATATATAAAATCCTGATTATTCAGGCCAAGGATCTCTATTACTGTACTTATTTTAGTAATCTGAGTAGAAGGTCTTTAACAAATGGTATCAGAGCTATCCGATCCGGGTAGCTTTGAACCACGCTGATAACAAAAAAAAATAAAAATGAAAGAGCAATTTCAGAAAATGAGAATTCCTAAGTTTTCCGGTGAAGAAGAAGCCTAGGAATGGTTGATTCAGGTTGAACGGTATTTTAAGGCATATGGAATTTCTGAAAATGAAAAAACGCAAGGAAGCTGTGAAGGCGTTCACTGGTGAAGCTCGCATTTGGTATCGATTCTGGATCTGGCAAAACCCAATGGCTAGCTGGTGGACATTTTTAAAAGCATTCTTTAAAGAATTCCAATCGGAGATTTGCTTGGAGGATGATGAAGCTGAACCAGAAATAAAAACAATAAAGGAAGAAAGGAAGAGCAGCATAGAAAGAAATACAGAGATATTGAAGCGCATCAATGTTCTTGAGAACACCATCAACAAAAATCAAATTCACAGAAGACAAGAGGATGGAAGACAAGGAAGAACAGAGGAATCGAGCCAACGATTTTCCAACAATTTTCAGATCTATGACAACTGGAAAATGGAGAAAAGGAGGATCGGAAAATGTAGTGCAACCATGAGAAAAATCAGCTGCTGCAAACGCATGAGAAGCGGGAAGAAGAGGGGCAAGCCAGGTCAGATTTACAAAAATTGAGCCAAGGTACTGACGTAACGGGCCAGGCCCAAATTGCTGTTAAGTTTCTCCAAACCCAACTCAATGAAACCCCTGTTTTTTGTACAAATTGGGCTTGTGAGTCACATTATGCAGATCCAACAAAATCACCAACAGAGCCTACATCTGGCCACTAATGGAGAATCACAAGCCAAAGGAAGAGAACCTGGACGAAGAAAAAGAAAACGACGTACATGAGGCACCGCTTGAAGCTGAAAAGCCACTTGAGCTCAAGTCTGAAGCGAAATCAGAACCGCCTCGACCGCCAACAAAGGAGAATTCAGATTTGATGGATTCATTACCTGTGGTACCATCCCTGCAATCTGATGTCAGCACCGATGCAGTGGCAGCATTGCTGTCTAGACACGTGCGCTAGACTACGTTATTCGAATTTAAACAAAGATATGTTTTCAGACATGCCCATATTCTTCTTCCATCCTTGTGGTCTCTTTTTGGAAACCACCCGGGAACCACGTGTCTGATTCAAATGGTTGTAACTTGTTGGGTGGAGTATGTTTTAATTTGAATGAGGTTTTTGTGTGGGACCCACTGGTGCCCTGTTTCTCTATCGATGTGGGTGAAGCTATTGATGATATCGGGGGTGCAGGTCAGGGCCAGGGGAATATTTGTTATGTTGATGATTATGAAGATTTTTGCCTCGAAATATTTTGTGTGCCCAATTTCGTTTGTGTTTTTTGTATTAAAAATTTTTCATATGGAAAGAACCACCTTGTTGATGCTTTGATGAAAGAGGTGCCAAAATATTCTAAAAAAAATTATGGAAGTTTTGGTGGAGTGGTCTGCCAAGATAGGAAGAAAAATGTACTGAACACGAAAGTTGTGGAGTTAGCCAGGTTGAGATGGGTAGGGAAACTTAGTCGTCTTTTTTTTGGGATTATGAGTGATGGAACAATTCCTTGTTATCATGCTTGGCTTTATGAAATTCCACATACGAATTCTAAAATGGGATGCATCTCTGACTTGCCTATCTATAATCCTCAACTAGTGGGGGTTGCAAAAGAACAATGGCATCGTGGTGAAAAATATGATACTTCAGTTCCTTTCTTAGAATCTGTTATTAATGGACTTAATTCAGAATTAGAGACTCAAAACTCGTGCAATTCTGTCCAAGATACCGTTATTGTTCTCTAATAGTTTCGGAACACAAAAGTCTAGTGTGATATATGTTGTTTTGACTCTAATGTATGAAAATGATACTATGCATGCCCCATCAATAGTGACTGAGGCCAAAACAATTGGGCATCGTCCCACATTAGCTGATATCACAACAATTAAATTACTATGTAATGTTGATGGAAGTGGTACACCATTCCGAGTGAAAAGAAGGGGCCAATTGCTTGATTATATTTTAACTTTGGTGAGTCGAGATGACAATGAGGGCACCACGGGTTATAATGAACTTTTGCATACTCAAGCAATTGCTCTAAGCGCTTACACTACCTTGCAATGGGATCCTGATGGAATTGTCATGCATTGCGGTCCTTACAGTTCAAGCAATGGGATCCCGGAGGTAACATTCATTATTTGTACTCACCTTGAGGACAAGGTGATTGTTTTGGGAGGAGTATTGATACGATCTTTCTAAGATGAGGGTGCACAATAGGCAACGGTTCTGGGGATCAGCTACTCAAAGTCTGTTATTGCTGACTCAGCCATATTAGAAGAAAATATTCGTTCAGTTGTGAATATAGTAAGGAAAACGGTTAGATGTGAGAAGCATGCTGAAGGCGCATATATATTGCTCTATTTGGAGTGTGGAGGATCATCTTTTGGGCCATTTTGAACCTTGGGCACCTTAGGGTGATTTAGGAGAGACTGGGGGCTCTAGAATTCCTCTAGAATTATCCTTTACTGATTTCCTTACTGTTATTTAATTTCCAGTTCATTGTATTTTTCTTTCTTCTTGTAATTTGTCTCTGAATTACTGTATCAATTGTAATTGTCTCTGGAAAAACATATAAAAACTTGATTATTCAGGCCAAGGATCTCTATTACTGTCCTTATTTTAGTAATCTGAGTAGAAGGTCTTTAACAGATCCCAACAACGATCAATAGTATGGCCCGACTTGTTGCAGTGAGTGCAATGAGGGCGACCCTTGGAGGGTTTGAGTCCGTGACCAGAACCCTTGGAGACCTGGGTAGAGGAATTAACCGAAGAGGGAGCAGACGTTGTAGGTTCCTTAGCAGGTTAGGTGGAATCCAAATCGATGTAGATAAAACAGAATCCAGTGACATAATAGTAGTGGAGCTTAGAATCTGATCCCAATTGGCAAGGTTCTCTGAGGGCAAGCCATAAAGAGCTAGTAACATAAAGGTGTTTCATTGCTCAAGTTCCTTAGCACAGTCCTTAGCAGGGGGTAGAAGCTCATTGAAATAGTGAATTAAGTCATGAACCTTCCCAAATACATAGACAGAGATACATCAAAATGTTGAGGAGTAATAATAGCTATCAAATTTTGACAAGCACCAGAGTCGCTGAATTACATTAGTATAAAGCGCCTTGGCTTGATGCCAAGCAGACTCAAGTAACATGAGCATGAAAGATATTCTTTAATGGTGGGTGGATTGTGGACTTGATGATGCTACATAATTGAGCAACAACCTTTTTCCACCAAGGGCTCTCATCTGCCGGAATAGACTCAGCCTTAGTGATGAAATGATTAGCATGATCCGTCCATCAAGCCAAAGTTTGAGATCAGAACCTTGTGGTTTCGACTCCATTGAAGTTTTCCCGAAAAAATTTTCCCTTTCCGTTGCTGTTAATGCTTTTTTTTTTGCGTTTTTTTCCCTTTTTCAGGTGACCCATGGTTGATTCTCAGCTCCATGATGCATCTAAGGGTGTTCCAAAGCCTGAGGCACCAATTCTCACCAATTATGTTAATTTTCCATTATGCACGGACGAGTTGGATGGTTCTAACTATGACTACATAATTGGAATCAACAAGAGAGGGCGAGCCTCTTCGTCCATGCCATGCGTGAAGGGACATCCCATGTGCCTCCATGCGCTGCTGCATATTCTGGAACAATGTGTTTGTCATGCGCGTGAAGGCGCGTGGATGGGTTGTTCAGGGTGGGCCCTGGAAAAAAAGAACCGGTTCGTTGCAATGGTCAGATCTAGGGGTGATTCACTGGAAAAGTCATCGGCGGTGACTGTCAACAATGACTGCGACCAAACAGTATCTGAGATTGTTGTTGGAGGTAGACGGAAGCCGAAAATTGACGATGTGACAGTTTTTGGAAAAAAAATTACTCGGTGGATAATGGGTCCATCAGAAAGACACATATTAAGGTTCCTCTAGTTAGGCTCATATACCGTGTTAACTATTAAGGCCCGAGAGGCATATATTGAAATTCGTGTGTTAATTACACAATGGAGGCTCTATTATATAACTAACTAAAGGAGAAAAATAGTGAGATATATATGATGTGGGATTTCTTCCTTTTACAATAAATTTACTTTTTATACTTCTATTTACAACAAGCCGCTTCAGTTTAGTTTTCAAGCATTTTGGCTTAACTTAGAGCAAAGTTGATCATTTTGTTTTCTATCAGCATAGCTCCCCGTGCATCTATCTCGTTATATATGTGGATGACATTATAATCACTAATGGTGATCTAGTTGAATTTGAATAACTGAAATAATACTTTTCAAATATTTTCATACCAAGGATCTTGGAAAGCTCTGTTATTTGTTAGACATTTAAGTTGAGCAATCTAGCATAACGTTTCCATTCATAGAGCAAGTATGCCTTGGATACCTTGAAAGAGATTAACATGTTAGGGTGCAAGCCTATTGATACACCTATGAATCCTAATGTCAAACTTCTACCTGGATAGGTGGAACCACTTACAAATCCTAGTCGTTATTAGAGACTAATTGGGAAGTTAAATTATCCTATTGTAACAAGACTAGATATCTCTTTTGCAATGTGGAAAGCCAATTCCTTGACTCTCCATGTGACTCCTATTGGAATGCAATTGTCAAAGACGTATTATATGAAGATAAGGGACATATGGAGGTTTGTGACCATACATATGCTGATTGGGCAGACTCTCCCTCATATAGACATTTCACTTCAGGCTACTATGTTCTCTTTGTAGGAAATCCGGTTTCTTGGAAAAGCAAGAAACAAATTATGATAGCCATACCAAGTGCAGAAGCTAAGTATCGAGTGAGGAGAGATGCAACTTGTGAGCTGATCTAGTTAAAGCAATTGATCAAAGAACTAAGTCTCTATGAACAACAACCAATGAAACTGATTTGTGACAATCAGGTAGCATTGCATGTATTCTCTAACCCAGTCTTTCATAAAAGAACCAAACTTATTGAAATTGACTATAACTTTGTCCGAGAAAAGATTCAATTTGGAGAAATCGAGATAACATTAGTCAACTCCCATGATCAAGGTATAGATATTATCACCAAAGCCTTTAGAGGTTCTTGGGTTGACTATTTTTGTAGAAAGCTTGGTGTGTACAATATATATGCACTAGCTTGACGGGGAGCGTAAAATGTATTTATATTAGTGTGCCATATCGTCTTAATAGATCCTTGTGTAGTCTGATTAGACATAGTTCCTCAATTTAAGTAGTAATATCCTAATTAAATAAGAAACAAATCATGAAATATAAGGAAATATGGAAACCAATTGTTAGAGATCAGCTACGATACTCATAATTTTTTAAAGATATAATCATAATATTATAAGATATCTTCTAGATATTCCAACATTTATTATGTTGCTTTTATGAATCGATCTCCTGTTGGTGCTATAATTTTACACTTGTAGCGATACTGTTCAAATATTTCATCCAAACAAAGTTTATATCTACTACTCATTGTTTCTTCAATGCCTCTAAGCAATGTTACTGACTGCTTCTATGACACATGCTTTTTCAGATCTAGGTTTTTGTGTGCCTTGTGCTTAATTTTCTGTAAATGACAGCCTCAAAATTCTGATTTCAGCAGTCAATAATTTTCTGGCTCGTTGAATTGATTTTGGATGAGATGAGGTCTCAGTGCAACTATAATTTGAAGTAGAAAAGGTCAAGGAACCCCCAATTTGGATTGACGGATTTCTCTGCTTGTTTCCAATCTGAAGTTTCAGAGAGGTGTTGAATAAAACTGAATACATTTGTACAAGTTAAAGCACATTTCACATGAATGCTTGTAAGTTCATGGGCTTCCAAAAAGGTTTATTTATTTATTTATTTTTATAATTTTTCTATATATAGTGAAACAATTTTTCAATGCTGATATGGCAGTCAAATAGATTGATTGGTTTATAATTTGTAGAATGAGCTGATAAGTTCGATTATTGTTTATCTTAGATTTAGCGTGTAAGTATATGGTCAATTGTATATCTTAAAAGTTTCTCAATTGTATGTTAGCTCTTTATTTTCACCTTGATTGATTGTGACTATATATAAATAAGAGATCAGTTTGCAGACTATTACACAATTTCACTTCATCTCTCCATCAAAACCTAACACCAACTGTTCAGTGGTGCTTTCCTCTGCAGTGCTCGATTCCGGCAGCCATTTCCTCCATTGTGCCTCAATTCTGGTGAGTTCCTCCTGCCGCTGCCTCCATTCTCACCCACTGTTCAGTAACCAGTGGAATCTTCCTGCATCCCACTATGCTCTCATTCCAAAGTTATCCCTTGGTTGAAAAGTTAACGCTCATTGTTCCGTGGCTGTGTGAATTTCTAGCATTGGAGCATTGAAACCAGAAACTGCATGGATGTACAATGTTATTTGTCACTGTATGAAGGGTTATTAATATCTGTGTTCTTACAACCACAAATTCTTTAAGCATAGGTATTTTGCATGTGTTTAGGTTTGGTTTAAATTGTAGAAAGATAAAACAAGCAACAAGACATGTATAATGTATATCAAGCTCTGATTGTGCAACAAGATGAAATGATCTTATGATGATTTCATTAGTCATGCTTAAGGAAGCTACTTATGAATCATTTGAACCAAGAAATGATGGTTTTCAGTTTTGATAGCGGGCCTAGCACTTATGCATTCACTCCTTGGTGCCTCAACGTTAGGGTACTTGAGATTCAGAGTGGGCTTATTGTGATGTGGGCGCCCAAAACTATCACCTATATGATGCCCTATGAAAAAAACCACAACATGTAGAATTCATTTACAGGGGTTCTGAAGGTTGACTAAACATACAACCATGCTGAACATGCCATCGTGAGGCTGGAGTTCTTTGTTACCGAGAGGTCATGACTTTGAATTTAGGGAAATAAGTTTTTTGCAAAATTACAAATTGATCCCAATAGAATCCAGTATAATGTTTTTGGCCTGGGGCACTGTAACTAAGGAAACAATATTAATATAATAAAGAAATGAAAATAAGAGATAAAACAATGAGGCATTCATTGGAGGTCCTTAAACACCAAACAAAATGAATGAAAGAACTAACATTAACTAAGGAGAGAGACAGGAGAGCAATTGAGAGCCCTTGCATGCTTGTGCTGGAGTTTGATTTTGGTATCATGTTTATCATGCTTTATGCAGTGTGCAAAACCCCAAACAAAAATATTCAATTCCCCCCCCCCCCCCCCTCTATCTCCCTTTATAAGAGTAAACAACTACCTCCTCTAGATATTGCATGTTGAAAGTATATGGGATAAGTCATGATTTGAATGCACATGCCAATCCAAATTAAAGTTTAATACTCATGTCATAGTAACGTCATTTTGGCGAAGAAGGAATTAAAACATAGGCCAATTATTTTAGTCGAGTATCATGGTTTTGTTGTATCCATATTCTATAGTAGAAGCTTCTTCCTCTTTTTATTGCTTATTACTTATTTCTTTTTGACCTAATGGAATTATCTCGTAATGAATTAATAGTATAGATGACCTTACTTTGTGTCCACCAAAATCTCCTTCTAGTAAGGTCTAATTTTGTGCTAGCTAGTACGACTTATGTTGGTCTTATTCTTCTTTTAATTTGGTATGAAGTTTAACGTGATTTGTTGATTTTTTTTACTAGGGGACTTCATGGCTGTTGAGCTATGGAGATAGAAAAAAAGCAAGGTTATTATTCTAGTCAAATTCAATTTCAACACCTAGTATCATTATTATGCAGCACATATCTTTTTCTAAATTGTTAAAAGTGTGAATCAAATTGAACTATGTAAAAATTAAATAATGCAAGGAATAACATGTGGAAACATAATCATGCCACAAGCCCAAAGGAAGACTCAGTAAGAATTAAAAGATTGAATTATATAAGCCTTTAGATTTGGTCCAGTGGTGAGGGACTTGAGTAATTTGTATTACGTTATGTGTTTAATTCTCACATTTGTATAAAAAAAAGTGAACTATATAATAATATAAACAAGAAAACAACCTTTTAAATCGTTTTCACTATTAAAATTTAATAACAACTTCAAATATAAAAAACAAAAAATCACAACAAATAGTACTCATGTTTTCCTCACACTTGCACATTTTTATTATCTTTTTTGTGCTACATTCGTTTCCTATATACTGTTATCAAAGTCGGATCGATCATCGACTTAGTTGGGGTACTGAGTCAATGGGTCATCAATTCAACTAGTAGGTTACTGGTTCAACCACATGAAATATATATAACAAAATACAATAAATATAAAATTAGAAGCATTTAAGCTAATAATTAGAGTTGGATAAATGGTAAGTGCTATAAGTTATAATTTACATGGTTTAGGTTTACATTTCATTAGTAGTATTTTTCAAGTTTTTTGTCAAAAATTTCACAAAATCAATTTTTAAAACAAAATTGATACCTCTTTAATACCGGTTAAACCTAATTTAGAAATGGTTCACCGATTTCATACCGGGTCAAATGCATGACCGGTCCAATACCTACTCACTTTCAGCAAACTTAACATATACAGATATACTTACCTGTATATAATATATCCAAATATTTAACTGCATAACCTCATATTAGAAATAAGTTCCAAACCTGTATATAGTGTTTTCCAACATAAATGCACACATTCACCATCATACCAAATATATATAGATGTATCAACTACATCTATGTCTCGAAATACAGATAATATCTGAAATATAAACATATATGCACAATCCCAAAACATCAGTCTGTCAAGTTGATCCGGCTATGTCTGCTAACCATCCTTCTCAAGTCACTTTATCTTAAAAGATCCAACGTCCGAAGGAGCACCTGAAATATGCCCTGAAACGCAAGGTGAGATATAAAATCTCAGTAAACTTGGGGTTTATAGAGCGATCTCCACCCTTGAGTTCACTTCCTGCATAATTGGTTGGCACACATAGGACAGCAGAATCATATGATTTAACATATACAAATTCATCATATAACATACAACAAATAGCATATAGAATTCTTTATAGTTAATCTAGTTGATTTTCACCCTAAGGTTAATTACATATAATCTTCCTGCTTTTTCAAAGCAACTTATTGTATTTAAATCAATTAACACAACTACAAATATTAATCATGTAAACATATAATCTACCTTCAAGTATCTGTACTTTAACTTGATAAACTATTCATAGATCACCATTATTCATTGTTTCAATTCCTGATTATCACAATCTATACTGAAATCATTACACAATTTAAATGTTATGGTTCATACGGATGCTATCACCTGTGTTCCGATAACCTGATACTCCCAGAGTAATATCTCTAAGTATCATAGCATCATCCAATATTTTCATATTAAGTTATCATATCTCTTTCAAATCAAACAATGATAACTTTCCACCTTACACATCAAATTAAATACAGATAATAATCACACCTCAATTAACTATCAAATACAGTCTTCATCAATATTAACACTACAGAACTTACAAACATATTTAAAATGAACAAATAACAACAAGTACCAAATATCAGTAATAGATCACCCAGAGTTATTTGCCAAACAAGACAACACAACAAATACATTAAATCAAAGAGCATAAAATATACATAACAATCCACTCAAACATATTGTAGAAAACACAATATCATGTAATTAGTATTTCTACACAATATTCTAAATATATAGATATATCACTGATCTATAGAGTAGGCGGAACCAATCGAAGACCGGATGCGTTCACTGTAATAATTAATCATATTCCACTATAGCCACCCGTCATCCAGATGCACTCAACTTGTACAACCAGATTATTCATTGGCCTTGTATTGTACTGGAATATACATACATATATATATATATATATATATATATATATATATATATATATATATATATATACACCTTATCAAATATCATATTTTTTATAATCACATTATCAAAATATGCACTTTAATTCAAACACACAATTAGTGTATCCCTTTTTAATTAGAGTTTTTTCATAATCCGTAATATATGTATAAAACATATTACATATATTTTAACACTTGTCACACTACAATGTATATACATATTCCCCATCAAATCATCATACACACCAAAATTCATCACCACATTGCACTTATAAAACATCAAACATCAGACTTGTCAGACATATCAAACCACCAAAATTTCAGACTTATCAGTTTATCTCAGAATTGTCAGACATATCAATCATTTCATAATTTATCAAACATATCACACAGTTCATAATTTATCAGATATGTCAAGTTTTTAAACCTATTAACATCATCGGATATATCAAATAGATCAACACCATTACTTCACATATATTCACATTTTATTTACTATATGAATACAACTATACTAGTGTCTAACCACATCATTAATACAGACATAAACCATCAACCCACTGGGTTCTGGTAGAACTACAAGCTAAGAGAAAACTCCTTAAACCAAGAGCTTACTTGTTAAGCTTTTCTCACAAGCAACTTGATCCTCCAATATATTTCTCCTGAGTCAACTCTAATAGCATAAAATAAAACACTATCAATTACTGAATAAGTGTCACTTGCAATTCACAAACATTTTACATGTTAATTCTCCAATTAACCTAGGTGACTTATATAGATTCTTTATCACCAATTACTTGAATTAAAAAAACCTCCCAGGCTATACATCATGTGATGGCCGAATATTGGGCTAGTTAATTCGTTATCCTTACATTTTTTTCATTCACCTTTTCTTAATCCATCACCTAGCTTAATTCAAGTAGTTATCTATAAAACAACTTCCAATTCCATTAAACCACTTAATAATTGCATATAGCATGGATCAATTCATGAATTTGCCAAGCTTTTAATAACTCTTTAAGGTTCCATTGGCATTTTAATCACCATAAAAATCATTGTCAAATCATTTTCAATGATATCTTTCTTTAGTTACCCTAATTGTCCACTTTAAACTCCAAGTGACCTAATTAGGTTTTCAAATGATCCTTTCATTATTCTAATCATGCAAACACATCTTAAAGTTCATCAACATTAAGTAAACCATGATCAAACATGATTCCGTCCACTTTATTTCTATATGGCCGATTTGACACTAGCCATTCTTTAAGTTTTTACATCTTTTTCATGAACAATAAATACTCCATTCACCTAACAACTTATTACAAATATCATTGTACATTTTAAACTCATTATATTCTACTTACACGCTCATTCAATGGCATAGCCGAATTGGCTATATACATAGGTGTTTATAGTTTTTCTTCAATTAAAACCCAAATCCATTTACTCTAAGCTTCCATTTACTTGTCCATAATCATGGTTTCATATTGATAAAACATCAAAGACATGATACATTATATTATCCATGCATAGGCCGAAACCCAAATTAGATTTTTAACCCACCAACATGCATTTTTATTAACCTTTGAAGCTTAGTTTCATTTTAAACCAACCAACCAACATTCTTAGGCATCAAACCCCATCAAATACTCAAGAGTATAACATCATCTTTTCAACCTTAAAATAGAGAAAACATAGATGATATATTGAGAATAAATCATTAGAATTCAAGTATGTTACCTTAGATAGCTTCCAAAGAAACACTAGGTTAATCTCTAGGGGTGTTAACGGGCCGAGCCGAGCTTTGATCTTAAAAGTGTTTAAATGTGCCAGCCTGATCAAGCCTGTTACCTGTTATAAATATAATTATCGGCTTGTGGCCTGACTTATTTACAAAATATAAAAGTCCGGTTTAGCCTGTTCGCCTGTTAAAAAAAATAAGACAACAAAAATTTATCCAAACAGAATATACAATCAACAATACTAGTGATTCCATAAATATTCATAAATTCAATGTATATCCAAACAACATAATATAGAATAAAATCATTCAAAAAGTCTCTTTAACCAATAAAATGAGGTGAAATGAACTGAGGAGAAAAAGAGGACTATTACAAATAGTATAAAAAATAATAAATAATAATATACTAGGTGATACGCAAGGTATCAAGAGTCAGAGCAAAATAACAAGAATGAGGAATAGGTTGTTTTTTTATTCAGATGAACCAAGTAATGACATCAATTCAGTTTTTATACCTAACATATTACAGACAACTGTCAAGCTTTTAACCGTCTAACCAATCAATTACAATGTATCATTTATTTATGTAATTACATCAAGTGCTCAAAAGTTACACGCTACAGTAATCTTTTGTCCATGCTGGCTCACGTCTTTGCCTCCTTACTCTTGAAGTCGTAACAACTGCTCCCCCCTCAACATGGACCTTGTCCTCAAGGTTTAAAGATGGGTAAGCTTGACGAAGCTCTGCAACTGGTTCCCAAGATGCATCTTCTGGAACACTAGCTGACCATTGAACAAGAGCTTGTTGCTGTTAACGCCCTTTCACTGAAACCACACGGTGAGATAATATGGCAACCGGAGCTTGTAAAGGGTGATTATTGATACTTGCCGAAGGTAAAGGTGAACAGGAAACATTTGGGCAACCTTTATAAAGTTTGAGTACTGAAATGTGAAAAGTGGGATGTATTTTACAGCCATCTGGTAACTTTAACTGATAAGCTACCTGACTAATAACCTTCTGTATAGGGTAAGGTCCATAATATCGTTTTGCCAGCTTATGATTAGATCTACGTTGAACCGTTAATTGCCTATATGGCTGTAACTTGACCAATACCAAATCACCTTCATGGAAGCTACGATCAGTACGATGCTGATCTGCCAAAGACTTCATTCTATTTTGAGCTCGAGCCAAAGACAACTTTAATTGAGCTAGCAGCTCATTTCTATGTTGTAACATAGTTTCCAGTGCTTCTATCTTCATCAACCCTCGAGGGTAGTGAGGCATAGCCGGAGGAAGACGACCATACAAAGCTTGAAAGGGGCTCATGGCTATCGAAGAATGGACCGATGTGTTATAATGGAGCTCCGCCCAACATAAAAATGATGGCCACTTCTGGTTCTGATCAGAGCAGAAGGCTCGAAGGTATTGCTCTAAATACCGATTAGTTACCTCGGTCTGCCCATCAGATTGAGGGTGGTAAGCTGAGCTCGCATTCAATTTAGTACCACTAAGACGGAATAATTTTTGCCAGAATTGGCTCATAAAAATTGGGTCTCTATCCGACACCAATGAACGAGGAAAACCATGTAACTTTATGACCATATCAGCAAACAATTCTGCAACAATTACAGCAGTGTAGGATGCTGGTAAGGGACCAAAATGGGCATACTTCGTGAGGCGGTCAACAACAACCAAAATAGTTGAAAATCCATGTGAACATGGAAGGCCCACAATGAAATCCAAGGTCAGATCCTCATATACCGCTTCTGGAATGGGGAGAGGATGCAGAAGACCCAATGGAGCTTGCGTTGAGGACTTTATCCGTTGACAAACTGGACATTCTTGCACGAACTTCTGGACATCAGTGCGCATTCTGGGCCAGTAGAAAGAAGCAGACAACCGCAGAAAGGTCCGAAGGATACCTGCATGACCACCAATGGGTGAATAATGGGCTTCTTCTAACAGAGCTGCCTTAAGGTCAGAATCGGAACTGAGGAAAAATCTGTTTTTATGGTATAAAAGTCCATCCTTACGTGTGAGATGGGAATCAACTGAATCACCACGTGCCAGCTTCTCATGAATTGCCAAAAGCTCAGATTTGGTGTCATTCTCAGTTTTAATCTGAGCTAACACGTCAAAAGTAAGCTCACAAATTAATGACAACAAGGCTCCTTGACTGTTATCCTCCTCATTCTGCCTGGACAACGCATCCGCTAATATGTTCGATTTGCCAGGCTTGTATTCAATATCAAAGGAATACCCCAACAGTTTCGAAACATATTTATGTTGCTCCAAACCGAGAACCGTTTGGGATAGGAGTTCCCGAATGCTCTGATGATCAGTTCGCACTATAAAATGGGCCCCAAGTAGGTAGTGTCTCCATTTTCTAACTGCTTCGGTTATCCCATAGAGTTCTCGTATATAAGTGGAGGCCACTGACAAATGGGGTCCTAGCTTCTTACTAAAATATGCTACTGGTTTACCCTGCTGCAATAAGATCGCACCTATACCCGTATTCGAAGCATCTGATTCAACCACAAACGGTTGTGAAAAATCTGGTAATGCTAGTATAGGTGTGGTGGACATAGCTTTTTTAAGTTTTTCAAAAGCCAAAGTTGCCTCTGAACTCCACACAAACTTGTCACCCTTCAATAAGTCAGTAAGAGGTGCAGCAATAGTAGCATAGTGATGAACAAAACGTCTATAATATCCACACAACCCCAGAAAGGCACGCATTTGTTTGATGTTGGCAGGTTGAGGCCATTGTGTCATGGCTAAGGTCTTCTTTGGGTCAGCTTTGACACCAGTGGCAGAAACAATATGGCCCAGGTACGAAATTTCAGGTACACCAAAGTCACACTTAGTTAGTTTAACCAGGAATGAATGCTGAATTAAACAACTCAATACCTGTTCCAGATGTGTAACGTGTTCCTCCAAGGACCTGCTGTACACGAGTATATCATCAAAGAATACGATCACAAAACGCCTCAAAAAGGGTTGGAAGATCTTGTTCATAGCTGATTGAAATGTCGCTGGAGCATTCGTTAATCCAAAAGGCATTACGAGGAATTCGTAATGGCCCTCATGGGTGCGGAAAGCCGTTTTGTGGACATCATCAGGCATCATTCTAATCTGATGATACCCGGCTCTCCAGTCCAACTTGCTGAATATGGAAGCTCCTAGCAATTCGTCCAGTAGCTCTTCGATTGTAGGAATGGGAAAACAATCTTTAATGGTGACAGAATTTAATGCCCTGTAATCTATACACATCCGCCATGTTGCATCATGCTTCTTGACCAATAGCACCGGTGAAGAAAAAGGGCTATGGCTGTGTTGAATAAAACCAGCAGAAAGAAGGTCAGATATCTGTTTCTCAATTTCACTCTTGTGATGATGAGGATACCGATATGGCTTAACACTAACGGGTTGTGATCCTGCCATCAAGTGAATACCATGATCCATTCCTCTAAAAGGAGGCAATGAACTAGGAGTATTAAAGACAACAGCATATCTCCAAAGGATTTGCCATAACAGGTGCGGTGTGTGTCCCTTAAGTGCAGTTAAGTCAGCAAGTACTGCATCATTAACAGCTCCCTCATCACATGCATCAAATGTGCAACATACTCCTTCGGGTAACACCCTCTTTTGCTGCGCATTGACTGATGTTAATCCCCATAATTTGACTTGCTGTCCTGCCCACAAGAACTCCATGGAAAGCTCACCATAGTCATGTGTTACTCGACCCAGGGTGCTAAGCCACTGCATGCCCAATATGACATTGACCTTGTTTAAGTCAATGACCCACAAGTCAGCATGAAAAACACACCCCTGTATGACCAATGGAACATTGGGACATCTCTTTTCACAGACCATGAACTCACCATTGCCCATAAAAACACGCATTTTGTTAGAACGAATGGTAGGTAAATGAAGTTCCTCTACTAACTGTCTTCTAATGAAGTTATGAGAACTTCCAGAGTCAATCAACACTTCTACATCAAGGTTAGCAATTTTAGCAGATAATTGCAATGATCTAGGATTCACATTACCTGATAGCGTGTGGAGAGTTGCATCGTTCGGAGTGGTACCCTTCATTTCCTTCTGCCAGACAATTTCCTCCTCTTATTCTGAACCAGAATCATCCGAATTGCATATCAGAAGCAACATTTTGGCCTTACACCGATGCTTAGCCGACCACTTCTCATCATAGGTATAACAAATACCCAAATCGCATTTTTTTTGCAAATCTTCAGGGGATAATTTCTTGATAGGAAGAGAAGTAGCATTGGATGTCGATGGTAACGCTGGCAGGGAAACTGGATTCGATGAGAGCCCAGGTGTGTGAGACGGATTCTGTTTATGTGAATTTTGCTGCCAACTGTTCGATGAAAGACGAGTTGGAAAATGTTTCTGAGTCGTGGATTGAAATGATGTTCGAAGTTCTGAAAAGTGTGAATCAAAGGAAATGGCTAATTGAATAGCCTGATGAAGATTAGGAGGCCAGTGTAACTGAATTGCACCTCGTAATTCCGGTAGTAAACCAGAGATAAAAAATGCCATTAGAAGATCATCACTTAGCTCCGATGTTTGATTGATTAACTGTTCAAACTCTTTGATATAACCCGCCAAAGAACCTGTTTGTGTTAGTTTAGAAAGAACTCCACGGATGTCACGATGATTTGGAAGAGCAAAACGCTGACGAAGAGCAACGCACAAATCTCCCCAAGCCACTGCTGTACCACTCTTGAAGAGCCACTGGTACCAAGGAGCGGCAGCACCATCCATCTTCAAACCCACCAATTGGAGATAGGAGACAAACTCTTCTGCAAGCTCTTGGAGTTTCATGATTTCTTGAATGTCAAAAATCAATGAAAGCACCAGTTGATACGCAAGGTATCAAGAGTCAGAGCAAAATAACAAGAATGAGGAATGTGTTGTTTTTTTATTCAGATGAACCAAGTAATGACATCAATTCAGTTTTTATACCTAACATATTACAGACAACTGTCAAGCTTTTAACCGTCTAACCAATCAATTACAATGTATCATCTATTTATGTAATTACATCAAGTGCTCAAAAGTTACACGCTACAGTAATCTTTTGTCCATGCTGGCTCACGTCTTTGCCTCCTTACTCTTGAAGTCGTAACACTAGGCCACCCTGAGAGGTTCTAAGGCCGGACTTTTGAATTGGAGCCTGATGCCTTTTTATTAAACGAGCTTTTATACAAGTTCAAGCCCAGTGCCAACAACCAATTTAAGATATATAAGCTCAGGTCTTCACGAGCCGAGCTAAAAGCCCCTAAAAGGCCCCTAATTCGTTTATCACCCCTATTAATCTCCATACTTTAAACCACCAAAATCCTCATCTTAATTTCTCTCTCAAGATAGCCACACCTTCCAAGCTTTAGAGAGGAGAAAACACCACTAACTCAGCTCCACTTGAAGAACTAATCACAGAGATGTGATCACAAGCTCTTAAACTACAAATTTCATGTAGAAACTTCAACCTAAAAGTGTTTAGTTTATGAGATATGAATTTAACCCCTTTTAAGAGACATGTTCGGCCATATGAAGACACAAAGAAGGGAGGAGAAAAAAAAGAGCTTCATAGGACATTAAGGAAAAAGAAAATCAACTTGTTGGTGTAAATGTCTCACAAAATTAACTTAACTTAGTACCTTGTTAGCTTTTCATTTTATCAACTATCACTTGCATCTTATTGGTCCACCTATTTCCTTCACCTCGCTAGAATCTTCGGCTGCAATTACACAAGAGAAGTGACCGACTTTGATTGTTGAAATTTCACAAAGCTACTTAGTTTGCAAGTTTAATTACATAGCCTACACTTTTTTACTTTTCAAACCTAACACTTGAAAAAAGGTATTCTAATATATTATAGAATTGTAAATAATCTGTACAAAGGGTTCTCTATTTATAGAGAATACTTGACCTAATTTTGACCTAATGGGCTTGGCCCAATACAACAAATAAATGACTAAATAATAACTAAATAATTATTATTTACAACACTCCCCCTTAAGCTGAGGAATAGATATTTATCATTCCCAGCTTGCTAGTAAGTTCTTGAAATCTGTCTGAAGGAAGCCCCTTTGTTAATAGATCAGCTAATTGACGCCCAGTGGGAATGTATGGAGTGGTAATCAACCCGCTATCAAGTTTCTCTTTGATGAAATGGCGGTCAACCTCAATATGTTTAGTCCGATCATGTTGAACTGGATTATGAGCTATACAAATAGCGGACTTATTATCACATAGCAGCTTCATAGGTCCCTCGCATTTTATTTTGAGATCATCAAGTACAATTTTCAGCCACAGTAACTCACAAATACCTTGAGCCATAGCTCGAAATTCAGCTTCTGCACTTGATCTGGCAACCACATCTTGTTTCTTACTTCTCCATGTCACCAAGTTACCGCAAAGAAACATGCAATAACCAGTGGTAGAACGACGGTCAGTCACGAATCCAGCATAATCAGCATCTGTGTAGACTTCTAAAGATAGATTGCCATCACCTCAGAATAACAATCCTTTACCAGGAGTACCTTTAAGATGCTGAAGAATTCTCTCTACTTCCTGCATGTTTTTTTCTTTTGGATCGTGCATAAACTGACTGACAACACTAACGGCATAAGCTAGGTATGGTCTAGTATGGGCCAGATATATCAATTTCCCAACTAGCCGTTGATATTGTCTTTTATCAACTGGAGGACTCTCTTCTTCATAGCCCATCTTGTGATTATGCTCAATAGGAGTATTAGAGGGTTTACACCCGAGCTTTCCTGCTTCTTTGAGAAGATCAAGAAAATATTTCCTCTGGCTGATAAAAATTCCTTTGCTTGAATGAGCTACTTCTATCCCTAGGAAATATCTCAGTTTCCCAAGGTCTTTGATTTCAAACTCAGAGGCAAGCCGTGTTTGCAGAATCTGTCTCTCCATAAAATCATCACCTGTGATAATAATATCATCAACTATACAAGGAGCACAGTAAGCTTCCCATTTTGGGAGTGCTTGAAGAAAAGAGTGAGATCTCCTTGACTCTGTCTGTATCCTAAGGTCATCATAACCTTAGTAAATCTTCCAAACCAAGCACGAGGTGACTGCTTCAATCCATACAAGGCCTTTTTTAATCTACAAACTTTATTTTCCCCCTTCACAGAATCAAAACCAGGCGGGATTTCCATGTAGACTTCTTCTTCTAACTCACCATTGAGGAAAGCATTTTTCACATCAAATTGATTTATATCCCAATTGTAATGGGCAGCAAGGGATAACAAGATTCTCACTGTATTCATCTTTGCAACTGGAGCAAAGGTTTCTTCATAATCAATGCCATAGGTTTGAGTGTAACCTTTGGCCACTAATCGAGCCTTATATCTCTCAAGAGTGCCATCAGAATTATATTTCAGGGCATAAACCCATCTGCACCCTACTGCTTTCTTTCCATTGGGTCTATCAATAACCTCCCATGTTTTATTTTTCTCCAAAGCATTCATTTCCTCTTGCATGGCTTGACCCAATTCCTATCTTTCAAGGCTTCATGTACTGATTTTGGGATTGTAATAGAATCTAGTGCTGAAACAAAGCTTTTGTGCTTCACAGAAAGATTAGCAGAGGAAATAAAGTGGGAGATAGGGTATTGAGTACAAGAGGGACAGGAGGAACAAGTTTTCTTGTGACAAGATCTTTTTCCTTTTCTAAGAGCAATATGTAAGTCATCAGAAGTAGAAGCAATGGGTAAGTCATTAGAGATATCAGAAGAAATAGACAAATCATGAGAGGAAATAATATTAGAATCAGAAACAGGAGATTCAGAAGAAATAGGAGATTAAGGACTTACCAGTGATTCAGACGATTGAGGTTGCTGGTGAGACAGTATGGGTTGTTTCCTCCTCTGATATTCCAATTCAGGTGTCAAAATTTTCCGTATCTCAGGTATATTTGAAGGTTCTGACACACCAGGAGCAGACACACTAGGAAGAGAGAAGATTGATCCAGACTCAAAGAAGGAAGGGGACAAGTCTTCTGAAGAACTGTTCTCCCCCTGACGATGAGTGTAACACCCCGTATATATATCCGGCAATGTTATCATAATATCGTATTAAGCTGCGCTTAATTAAAAATGCGGAATTACTTTTTCTTTTCAATTATGATGCCATTAACATTACCAACTTGCTTAATAATCAATTAATAAAACATCGCCTGTATGTAATTGCAATAAAGCAGCTAACTGAAAAACCTCATAACATAGATAATATAAGTGTGGCTCTAGTCACGGAACTACAACAATGTAGACCGGACCATCTAACAGTTTATACAACTCCAATCTAAAAAGTACTAACAGAGAGTGTCATGGACAATCCCCATGCTCACTCAAATAAGGCAACATGCCCAACATCAGTCTCAACAACAACATAATGATAAAAGGCATAAAACATAATCAGCATTAATATCCAGTCATGCTAACAAATAAGCAGAAACAACATAATCAGCTAAGCTCCGGCCTCCTGCCGCTTGAGGCATCAATACCCATACTACCTGATCCTGAAATAAGCATTCCCCAAACGTGGGGTAAGATCTGTAATCTAGAAATCTCAGTAAGTCAGTGAGTCCTCAAGGATCTTCCACCCCAAGCTCACTTACATGTGCAATATAAGTTCAAAAGCAGTTTATCATTTCTAAAAAACAATGCAATGCAGCAGATAATCATGCCATGTGTGTCAATACTAATCTACTGGCCAGAGACAGTGTAGTATGTCTATCACCTACACATCGTGCAAGTAACACTTGCATTCACCCCAGTACACCGTCTTGTATGGCGCTACATACTCAGGCTTCCCGTCAAGATGAAACAACACATGCATATTAAAAGCCATTACATGTAAAGTTCAATCAACATATCAAATATTCCAAAAGCATGTACACAACATGCATAAACCATACCCCCATGGGACATGGTGGAACCACAACATGACTAAACCGAGGACACGAAAGCTTACCTTGCAAGCTAACTCCAAAAGCCAAGAGTCCACAGCTCAAAGTCCAAACACAGCAGATTCACAATCTGTTATGGACCAACAATACATCAACAACATGCACCACAAGCATACAATATTAAGACAACGCCTTTCCATTACGCTTTATGTCTTAAGGCTTCTCACCAAGCCATAAGCCCTTAATCACTTGATTCTGACTTAGTTTAATTAAAACAGAAGTTCAACTTCATCAATCTAGGGTCCACAAACCCCCAATAGCCTAATGTCCTCACAGCACAGCTACTGTTCTTCGAAATCCCAGAATATCCGGATATTCCTCAGGACCATATCCGGATATGCAATATCCGGATATCTCACTGGACATATCCGGATATGCAATATCCGGATATCCAGAATCCCATATCCGGATATCTAATATCCGGATACTCAAAACCCATATCCGGATATCACATATCCGGATATTCATCGGGCACATATCCAGATATTTCACGACAGAATGCAGAAAATGCATTTCGTGAAGATATCCTTCCAAGGTTGGGTTTTTAACGATTTAAAGCACCTAAACATGCATTTCTAGGTGTGTTCAACATTACCCAACAACAAGTTATCATCTTTAAGCCTTAACATGCATCAAGCTTTCATTTTTAAGTTCAAAGACTCAAGATCAAAGGTGATGAAGCTTACCAAAGCTCAAACTCAGAAAAAGGGTGCTCTTGGAGCTCACACAACAGCTCCAAGGTTCTGCCTCTCACTGTACACGAAAATAGTGCACAAAGGTGGTTCTTTTAAACAAGGAAGCTCCTTGAAGCTTCAAAACACCTAAGGAAAGCTCCCTCCTTCCCAAAACGTGAAAACAGCAAGCTCACCCTCTCAAGACAGAAGCCAAACTCAGAAATGAAGTCTCTTTCTCACTCACAAGGATTGTTCACACTCACCCAATGTGTTTACAAGAGAAAAAGTGAAGAATCAAGGAAGAAAAGGCCTTGAAACTCAAGAAAAGGAAGGAGAAAACTCAAAGGCTGTGTTTCTGGTCAGCCACTAACACAACTCACGTAGCAAAATCTGGTATCTAGGGCAATGTGCCCTTAATAAGGGTATTTATAGCCCAAACGCACTTAAACACACAGTATTAACTTTAATTGCTACGCTTAGCATTTTCATCCCAAACTTTGGAATCTGAAACTACACATTTTTCCAAGAATTAACATATTTTTCTTATAATTTTCTGAGAACTTTTCCGGTACGCGTTTTTCAAAACCAGTACCGGTTTCTAGCACCAGTTCTCATTATCTGGACTTGAAACTCGTTTTACAAGTCCTACATATCATTCTAGTAATTATCATTCACTTATTATAATTTTCCGGGATACTTTTTCAGTACGCATTTATACCGACTAGCAGAACCGGTATCTGCACTTTTCTTCCGAAAAGCGACTTTCAGCATTATTACTCACTTACTATAATTATTAAAGCCTCATAATAATTATTAGGGTCAATTATGGAATCATTTCCTATTTTCTCATAATTTATTAATTAAATTCCTTAATTAACGGTGCGGGTTCTTATATTCTCCCCACATTTTTAGGATTTTGACCTCAAAATCATAAACATACCTGGTCGAAACACGGGGTACTGCCGGAGAAGCTCGTCCTCACGCTCCCAAGTACACTCCTCAGGAGTCCTTCCGGTCCACTGCACCTTGACCATCGGAATGATCTTGCTCCTCAGCTGCTTCTCGCCACGATCGAGAATCTTTAGTGGTCCGACGGGAGTCTTTAGGTTCTCCCGAACTTCCACATCATCCGGTTGCACCACGTGCGAAGGATCTGCTATGTACCTCCGAAGTTGAGACACGTGAAACACGTCGTGGATGTTAGCTAGGTTCGGAGGCAAGGTAAGCCGGTAGGCAATAGGTCCTACTCTACCAAGAATCTGGTATGGCCCAATAAACCACGGGCTCAGCTTCCTCACTCCGAGTGCCCGTCCAACACCAGTGACAGGTGAAAGTCTCACAAACACGTGCTCACCCTCACTGAACTCCAGTGGTCGATGCTTGACATCGTAGTAGCTTTTCTGACGATTATGCACATGCTTCAGCTTTTCCCTAATCATCTGGATCTACAGGGTGGTATCTTGGACAAAGTCCAAGCCAAACAACTCACGATCCCCAACCTCCGACCAGCAGGTAGGTGTACGACACCTCATACCGTAGAGCGCCTCGTAGGGTGTCATGCCCAGGCTAGCATGGAAACTGTTGTTATACGAAAACTCTACCAATGGAAGGTACCTATCCCATGCCGAGCCCTGCTCCAACGTGCAAGCCCGCAACATGTCCTCCAATGTCTGGATAGTCCGCTCAGTCTGTCCATCAGTCTGAGGGTGATAGGCGGTACTAAATCTCAACTGTGTACCAAAAGCTCCCTACAGCGCCTCCCAGAACCGAGATGTGAACTTCGGGTCCCTATCACTGATGATACTCACGGGCACCCCGTGAAGCCTCACAATCTCGCGAACATACAGTTTGGCCAACTGCTCTGTAGTGAAGCTCACCTTCAGTGGAAGAAAATGGGCAGACTTCGTCAGTCTGTCCACAATGACCCATATCGAGTCACAACTTCGGCAAATGAAAGTTGTGTGAGCTCCAAGAGCACCCTTTTTCTGTTATGAGTGTGAATGTAAGAACCCGCACCGTTAATTAAGGAATTTAATTAATAAATTATGAGAAAATAGGAAATGATTCCATAATTAACCCTAATAATTATTATGAGGGTTTAATAATTATAGTAAGTGAGTAATAATGCCGAAAGTCGCTTTTCGGAAAAAAAGTGCAGATACCGGTTCTGCTAGTCGGTATAAATGCGTACCGAAAAATTATAATAAGTGCATGATAATTACTAGAATGATATGTAGGACTTGTAAAACGAGTTTCAAGTCAAGATAATGAGAACTGGTGCTAGAAACCATTACTGGCTTGGAAAAACGCGTACCGGAAAGGTGCTCAGAAAATTATAAGAAAAATATGATAAATCTTAGAAAGTTATGTAGTTTCATAATCCAAAGTTTGGGATTAAAATGCTAAGCGTAGCAATTAAAGTTAATATTGTGTGTTTAAGTACGTTTGGGCTATAAATAGGCACACTTGGGCACAAAACCCTAAATAACTACTGCATGTACGTGGCTTGGGTGAGGGTGGCTGACTAGAATAGTGTCCAAAGGCCTTGTTCTCCATTTCTTGGCCAAGTAATCACCTCTTTCTTGGTTTCTTCACCTCCAAACACTTGAGCCTTGTGTGAGTGGCCTTGTGAGTGTGTAGAGAACTTGTGTTCTGAGTTGAGAGGCTGTTGGAAGTCAGCTTTGAGGGCTGAGTTGGAGAGTTGAGTTGTGGGAACCTTGGAGTTGGCTTGTTAAGCTTTAAGGTGTGTTCTTTGTGGAGAAAGGACCAACCTTCAACTTACATTTTCGTGTGCAGAGAGAGACAGAACCTTGGAGTGACCTTTTGAGCTCCAAGAGCACCTCTTGTTGGCTGATTGAGCTTTGGTAAGCCTTGTCACCTTTGGTCTTGAGTCTTTGAACTTGAAAATGAAAGCTTGATGCATGTTAAGGCTTAAAGATGATAACTTGTTGTTGGGTAATGTTGAACACACCTAGAAATGCATGTTTAGGTGCTTTAAACATTAAAAACCCAACCTTGGAAGGATATCTTCACGAAATGCATTTTCTGCATTCTGTCGTGAAATATCCGGATATGTGCCCGATGAATATCCGGATATGGGTTTTGAGTATCCGGATATTAGATATCCGGATATGGGATTCTGGATATCTGGATATTGCATATCCGGATATGTCCAGTGAGATATCCGGATATTGCATATCCGGATATGGTCATGAGGAATATCCGGATATTCTGGGATTTCGTAGAACAGTAGCTGTGCTGTGCGTACAGTAGGCTATTGGGGGTTTGTGGACCCTAGATTGATGAAGTGGAACTTCTGGAATTAATGAACTAAGTCAGAATCGTTGTGATTAAGGACTTATGGCTTGGTATGGAGCCTTAAGACGTAAAACGTAAGGAAAGGCGTTGTCTTTAAGTTATATGCTTGTGTTGCATTATTATTGATATAGTAATGGTCCATAACAGATTGTGAATCTGTTGTGTTTGGACTTTGAGCTGTGGACTCTTGGCCTTGGGTGTTAGCTTGCGAGGTAAGCTTTCGTGTCATCGGTTTAGCCATGTTGATGTTCCACCATGTCCCATGGGGGTATGGTTTATGCATGTTGTGTACATGCTTTTGGAATATTTGATATGTTGATTGAACTTTACATGTAATGGCTTTTAATATGCATGTGTTGTTTCATCTTGACGGGAAGCCTGAGTATGTAGCGCCATACAAGACGATGTACCAGGGTGAATGCAAGTGGTACTTGCACGGTGTGTAGGTGATAGACGTATACCTGTCTCTGGCCAGTAGATTAGTATTGACACACATGGCATGACTATCTGCTGCATTGCATTGTTTTAGAAATGATAAATGATAAACTGCTCTTGAACTTATATTGCACATGTAAGTGAGCTTGGGGTGGAAGATCCTTGAGGACTTACTGACTTACTGAGATTTCTAGATTAGAGATCTTACCCCACGTTTGGGGAATGCTTATTTCAGGATCAGGTAGTATGGGTACGGATGCCTCAGGCGGCAGAAGGTCGGAGCTTAGCTGATTATGTTGTTTCTGCTTATTTGTTAGCATGACTGGATATTGATGCTGATTATGTTTTATTCCTTTTATCATTATGTTGTTGTTGAGACTGATGTTGGGCATGTTGCCTTATTTGAGTGAGCATGGGGATTGTCCATGACACTCTCTGTTAGTACTTTTTAGATTGGAGTTGTATAAACTGTTAGATGGTCCGGCCTACATTGTTGTAGTTTCGCGACTAGAGCCACACTTATATTATCTATGTTATGAGGTATTTCAGTTAGCTGTTTTATTGCAATTACATACAGGCGATGTTTTATTAATTGATTATTAAGATAGTTGGTAATGTTAATGGCATCATAATTGAAAAGAAAAAGTAATTCCGCATTTTTAATTAAGCGCAGCTTAATACGATATTATGATAACATTGCCGGATATATATACGGGGTGTTACATTTATGGTATCAGAGCAATGGTTCGAGGGAGAAGCCTGTATGTATTGCAATTGTTAGGTTGTTGGTTGTGTCTGTCTTTGTGTTTACTCCGTCGAATTTAATTATGATGCTGTATACGTGATCACATTGCGTGGGCCTGATCAACTCATAATTTATGTAACTTGTGCAGAGTCATGGTAAGGTCCGGGAGAACACGAGAGACTTCTGAGGATCAACCCGATCCTATCCTGACTGCATTCGCTGAGATGCAGGCGGCTAGGTTAGCCGATCAGGAGGCCACTAGATTGGCCAACGCGGCAATGATGGAAGCTGTTCGCGAGGCGAACCAGATAGCCGCAGCTGAGGTTCGTGAAGCGAGCCGGAGGACCACTGAGGAAGTCCTCGAGGCGAACAGGATAGCGAACATGACGATGATGAGAGTCATGTTGGAGGAGATGAGAGCTGGTCCTGCTATTGGCCAGGCTCCACCACCACCGCTACCACCGCCACCGCCTCCACCTAGTGTTCAGGAGGAGAGCCATAGTCACATCGGCAGTGTTACTCATGCCGCTGAGACGGGGGAGCCCCTTGTGGGGATTGCGGAGGATCGTGATGTGATCGATCGCCGGATGAATGCTTTCAGGAAGCATAAGCCACCTGTGTTTGAGGGGTCTTTGGATCCTATTGCTGCTGCGAGATGGTTAGAGTCGCTGGACAAGATTTTTCGGGTTATGCAGTGTACAGACCCACAGAAGCTGATGTTCTCGACCTACATGCTGGAGGGCGATGCCCATGAGTGGTGGACGCACACCTCTCGTGCTTTTGAGAGGCAGGGCCGTGTCATGACGTGGCCATTCTTTGAGGAGTGCTTTCTGGGCCGATACTTTCCCTATGATGTGCAGGAGAGGAAGCAGGGAGAGTTTGATCGTTTGGTACAGGGCTCGATGTCTGTTGATGAGTACCTGGCTAAGTTTAATGAGCTAGTGAAGTTTGCACACTTCCGGATGGTTCCTCCTACTCTGTTGTTTCTGGCAGCTAAAATCCGCAGGGGACTTAGTGAGGTGATTGCTGAGCATCTTGCTGGTGCTGCTTCGAGGGATTTTGGTACACTAGTTCAGCAGTGTAAGGACATCAAGGATGTTTGCGTGGCAAGCAAGGCCAAGAGGGCCAAGGTTGAGGAGAGCAAGGGAACAGGTGGTTCCACTCTTGCTCCTACTTCTTGAAAGGACAGGAAGTTTGCTGATAAGGGCAAGGGAAAGCAGTTAGCGACGAGGCAGGCGCCTGGTCAGTTCAAGAGAGATGTTTCACATCAGAGGAGTTCTGCTAGGTCTCTTACCACTCCGAGATGTTCGGGATGTGGGAAGGAGCATGTAGGACGTTGTGCTACGGGGCAGTTGCTGTGCTTCAAGTGTGGCAAGGAGGGCCACTTCTCTAGAGACTGTCCGTCGTCGACGGCGAGAGCTGCAGCTGTTCAGGCAGTTCCTTTGCAGATGGTTCCGATGGCATCTTCTTCGGCACCTGCAGTGCCACCTTCTGTTGGGAGAGTGTATACACTGGATAGGCAGCAGTCGGACCGCGCTCCGAACCTTGTCAGAGGTACTGTGTCTATTGGTGATTCTTTTGTTGATGCTATCTTTGATTCCGGGACTACTCATTAGTTTGTTGCTACCCCGATTGCTTTGGGGCTTGAGTTGCCCAGTGCTGTGCTTTCTCCACCGTTGCCGGTGACTACCGCCACCGGAGAGATTTGTGATTCTACCACTATACATCGCGATGTAGCGTTTCAGTGGGATGGCCGTGAGTTCTCGGTAGATCTGATAGGATTGCCGATGGCCAACCTTGAGATTATTCTGGGCATGGATTGGTTGTCTAGAAACTGTGCATTGATTGATTGCTATGCAAAGCGAGTGGTGATGTCTCCGTGTGATTCCACAGCTAGTTCCTCGCCATACATTTCACTGCTGCAAGCCAGGAGAGCGTTGCGAGCAGGGGCATTGGGTTATGTCATGTTGGGTGGTTTGGTGAGTGGGACACAGGAGGATATCACTGGCATTCCTGTGGTGGGGGAGTTCCTGGAGGTGTTTCCTGAGGAGATCCCTGAGTTTCCACCGTAGCGGGAGATAGAGTTCTCCATTGACTTGTTGCCCGGTGTGGGGCCGATTTCTTTAGCTCCTTATCGGATGTCGCCACCAGAGTTGGCTGAGCTGAAGAAGCATATTGAGGATCTTTCGGCGAAAGATTTCATTAGACCGAGTGTGTCTCCTTGGGGAGCACCGGTCATCTTCGTGAAGAAGAAGGACGGGACAATGCGATTGTGCACCGACTACAGGCAGTTGAACAAGGTGACAATCAAGAACAAGTATCCCCTTCCTCGAATTGATGATCTGTTGGATCAGCTCAGGGGTGCTTGTGTGTATTCCAAGATTGATCTCCGGTCCGGATACCATCAGATTCGGGTGAAGCCGGAGGATGTCCCGAAGATCGCGTTTCGTTCGAGATACGATCATTTTGAGTATTTGGTGATTCTGTTTGGACTCACAAATGCGCCGGCAGTGTTCATGGATTACATGAACAGGATTTTCCAGCCGTATTTGGATCAGTTTGTGATTGTCTTCATTGATGATATTCTGATCTATTCCAAGACTGAGGAGGAGCATGCGGAGCATCTGAGGATAGTTCTGCAAGTGCTGAAGGAGAAAAAGCTTTATGCTAAACCTTCTAAGTGTGAGTTTTGGATCAAATCAGTCAAGTTTCTGGGGCATGTAATTTCAGCAGATTGAGTTGCAGTGGATCCCAACAAGATTGAGGCCGTGTTGGATTGGGAGAGACCCAAGACAGCTACGAAGGTGAGGAGCTTCTTAGGTTTGGCAGGTTACTATCGGAGGTTCATCAAGGGTTTTTCCACGATGGTTCTCCCTTTGACTCGCCTTACCCGAAAGGAGACTCCATTTGTGTGGACTCACGAGTGTGAGGCGTGCTTTCAGGAGTTGAAGGAGAGATTGACTTCTTCACCTGTGTTGATCCTTCCTGATCTTGAGGAGCAGTTTGAGTTTTACTGTGATGCTTCTAGAAAGGGGCTGGGTTGTGTGCTGATGCAGTCTGGTAGAGCTGTTGCTTTTGCTTCGAGGCAGTTGAAGCCTCATGAGGAGAACTACCTGACTCATGATTTGGAGTTGGCTGCGATTGTGTTTGCTTTCAAGATTTGGAGGCATTATCTTTTTGGTTTGAGGTTTGTGGTGTTCAGTGACCACAAGAGTTTGAAGTACCTGTTCGACCAGAAGGAGTTGAACATGAGGCAGAGGAGATGGATGGAGTTCATCAAGGACTACGACTTCGAGCTAAGGTATCATTCTAGCAAGACCAATGTGGTAGCTGATGCTTTGAGTCGGAAATCCAATAGTTCATCCAGTTTGCTACTTGGTAACTTCGATGTGGTTGAGAAGTTCCGTCACTTGGCAGTGACCGCTCCGTGTGCGAGCGTACTTCTCGGGTTGGAAGCATCAGATGTTGTGAATGAGCTGCTAGAAAAGATTAAAGAGGCACAAGTTCAGAGAGAGTGTCTGGATTATGTGAAGAACCAAGACAGTGTGTCTTGGAATGATGATGGATTGCTTTTGTTTCAGCGGAGGATTGTGGTTCCTCGAGGTCCGTTGACAGAGGAGGTTATGGCAGAAGGCCATAAGGGTCAGTTTTCTATTCACCCTGGTGCTACTAAGATGTATCAAGACTTGAAGAAGAACTTCTGGTGGCCGGGCATGAAGAAAGATGTTGCTATCTTTGTGTCCAAGTGTTTGGTTTGCCAGAAAGTGAAGATTGAACACCAGAAGCCGTCTGGTAAACTTCAACCTCTTGAGATTCCGGAGTGGAAATGGGAGAGCATTTCCATGGACTTCGTTGTGGGTCTGCCGAAGACTCAGGTTGGCTGTGACTCGATATGGGTCATTGTGGACAGACTGACGAAGTCTGCCCATTTTCTTCCAGTGAAGGTGAGCTTCACTACAGAGCATTTGGCCAAACTGTATGTTCGCGAGATTGTGAGGCTTCACGGGGTGCCCGTGAGTATCATCAGTGATAGGGACCCGAAGTTCACATCTCGGTTCTGGGAGGCGTTGCAGGGAGCTTTTGGTACGCAGTTGAGACTGAGTACAGCCTATCACCCTCAGACTGATGGACAGACTGAGCGGACTATCCAGACCTTGGAGGACATGTTGCGGGCTTGCACGTTGGAGCAGGGCTCGGCATGAGATAAGTACCTTCCATTGGTAGAGTTTTCTTATAACAACAATTTTCATGCTAGCCTGGGCATGGCACCCTACGAGGCGCTTTACGGTAGGAGGTGTCGTACACCTACCTGCTGGTCGTAGATTGGGGATCGTGAGTTGTTTGGCTTGGACTTTGTCCAAGATACCACCCTGCAGATCCAGATGATCAGGGAAAAGCTGAAGCAGGCGCAGAATCGCCAGAAGAGCTACTACGATTTCAAGCATCGACCACTGGAGTTCAGTAAGGGTGAGCACGTGTTTGTGAGACTTTCACCTGTCACCGGTGTTGGACGGGCACTCGGAGTGAGGAAGCTGAGCCCGCGGTTTATTGGGCCATACCAGATTCTTGGTAGAGTAGGACCTGTTGCCTACCGGCTTGCCTTGCCTCCGAACCTAGCTAACATCCACGACGTGTTTCACGTGTCTCAGCTTCGGAGGTACATAGCAGATCCGTCGCATGTAGTGCAACCGGATGATGTGGAAGTTCGGGAGAACCTAAAGACTCCCGTCGGACCACTAAAGATTCTCGATCGTGGCGAGAAGCAGCTGAGGAGCAAGATCATTCCGATGGTCAAGGTGCAGTGGACCGGAAGGACTCCTGAGGAGTGTACTTGGGAGCGTGAGGACGAGCTTCTCCGGCAGTACCCCGAGTTTCGACCAGGTATGTTTCTGATTTTGAGGTCAAAATCCTCAAAAGGTGGGATGAATGTATGAACCCGCACCGTTAATTAAGGAATTTAATTAATAAATTATGAGAAAATAGGAAATGATTCCATAATTGACCCTAATAATTATTATGAGGCTTTAATAATTATAGTAAGTGAGTAATAATGCTGAAAGTCGCTTTTCGGAAGAAAAGTGCAGATACCGGTTCTGCTAGTCGGTATAAATGCGTACCGAAAAAGTATCCCAAAAAATTATAATAAGTGCATGATAATTACTAGAATGATATGTAGGACTTGTAAAACGAGTTTCAAGTCAAGATAATGAGAACTGGTGATAGAAACAGGTACTGGCTTGGAAAAACGCGTACCAAAAAGGTGCTCAGAAAATTATAAGAAAAATATGATAAATCTTAGAAAATTATGTAGTTTCATAATCCAAAGTTTGGGATTAAAATGCTAAGCGTAGCAATTAAAGTTAATACTGTGTGTTTAAGTGCGTTTGGGCTATAAATAGGCACTCTTAGGCAAAAAACCCTAAATAACTACTGCATGTACGTGGCTTGGGTGAGGGTGGCTGACCAGAATAGTGTCCAAAGGCCTTCTTCTCCATTTCTTGGCCAAGTAATCACCTTTTTCTTGATTTCTTCACCTCCAAACACTTGAGCCTTGTGTGAGTGGCCTTGTGAGTGTGTAGAGAGCTTGTGTTATGAGTTGAGAGGCTGTTGGAGTGACCTTTTGAGCTCCAAGAGCACCTCTTGTTGGCTGATTGAGCTTTGGTAAGCCTTGTCACCTTTGGTCTTGAGTCTTTGAACTTAAAATGAAAGCTTGATGCATGTTAAAGCTTAAAGATGATAACTTGTTGTTGGGTAATGTTGAACACACCTAGAAATGCATGTTTAGGTGCTTTAAATCATTAAAAACCCAACCTTGGAAGGATATCTTCACGAAATGCATTTTCTGCATTCTGTCGTGAAATATCCGGATATGTGCCCGATGAATATCCGGATATGGGTTTTGAGTATCCGGATATCTAATATCCGGATATGGGATTCTGGATATCCGGATATTGCATATCCGGATTTGTCCAGTGAGATATCCGGATATTGCATATCCGGATATGGTCCCGAGGAATATGCGAATATTCTGGGATTTCGTAGAACAGTAGCTGTGCTGTGCGTACAGTAGGCTATTGGGGGGGTTGTGGACCCTAGATTGATGAAGTGGAACTTCTGGAATTAATGAACTAAGTCAGAATCGTTGTGATTAAGGACTTATGGCTTGTTATGGAGCCTTAAGACGTAAAACGTAAGGAAAGGCGTTGTCTTTAAGTTATATGCTTGTGTTGCATTATTATTGATATAGTAATGGTCCATAACAGATTGTGAATCTGTTGTGTTTGGACTTTGAGCTGTGGACTCTTGGCCTTGGGTGTTAGCTTGCGAGGTAAGCTTTCGGGTCCTCGGTTTAGCCATGTTGTGGTTCCACC
The DNA here is from genome assembly GCF_033153095.1 of Gastrolobium bilobum. Classification (NCBI taxonomy): domain Eukaryota; kingdom Viridiplantae; phylum Streptophyta; class Magnoliopsida; order Fabales; family Fabaceae; genus Gastrolobium; species Gastrolobium bilobum. Next base: position 17,905 of record NW_026895670.1, on the reverse strand, counting down.
ATGTCCCATGGGGGTATGGTTTATGCATGCTGTGTACATGCTTTTGGAATATTTGATATGTTGATTGAACTTTACATGTAATGGCTTTTAATATGCATGTGTTGTTTCATCTTGACGGGAAGCCTGAGTATGTAGCGCCATATAAGTCGGTGTACCGGGGTGAATGCAAGTGGTACTTGCACGGTGTGTAGGTGATAGACGTATACCTGCACTGTCTCTGGCCAGTAGATTAGTATTGACACACATGGCATGATTATCTGCTGCATTGCATTGTTTTTTAGAAATGATAAATGATAAACTGCTTTTGAACTTATACTGCACATGTAAGTGAGCTTGGGGTGGAAGATCCTTGAGAACTCACTGATTTACTACGATTTCTAGATTAGAGATCTTACCCCACGTTTGGGGAATGCTTATTTCAGGATCAGGTAGTATGGGTACTGATGCCTCAGGCGGCAGGAGGCCGGAGCTTAGCTGATTATGTTGTTTCTGCTTATTTGTTAGCATGACTGGATATTGATGCTGATTATGTTTTATGCCTTTTATCATTATGTTGTTGTTGAGACTGATGTTGGGCATGTTGCCTTATTTGAGTGAGCATGGGGATTGTCCATGACACTCTCTGTTAGTACTTTTTAGATTCGAGTTGTATAAACTGTTAGATGGTCCGGTCTACATTGTTGTAGTTTCGTGACTAGAGCCACACTTATATTATCTATGTTATGAGGTTTTTCAGTTAGCTGTTTTATTGCAATTACATACAGGCGATGTTTTATTAATTGATTATTAAGCAAGTTGGTAATGTTAATGGCATCATAATTGAAAAGAAAAAGTAATTCCGCATTTTTAATTAAGCGCAGCTTAATACGATATTATGATAACATTGCCGGATATATATACGGGGTGTTACAATGAGGTCCCAGGAAATAATATTCAGATTCTTGAAAGGTGACATCCATAGAAACAAAAAATTTCCGACTTGGTGGATGATAACACTTGTACCCTTTTTTATAAGGGGTATAACCAAGGAAGACACACTTAAGAGCCCTAGGATCCAGCTTACTCCGATGTTGTTTATGAACATGGACAAAGGCAACACATCCAAACACTCTTGGTGGAAGGCTCTGCAATATGGGAACAGAAGGAAAGAAGGAAGTCATGGAATGAATAGGACTGATATTGTTAAGGACCCGTGAAGGTAAACGGTTGATCAAAAAAGTTGCAGCTAACACTACTTCTCCCCAATAAGAACTAGGAACAGATGTCTGGAAAAGTAGTGCTCTAGCAACTTCAAGAAGGTGACGATTTTTCCTTTTAGCAACCCCGTTTTGTTGAGGGGTATCAACACATGTGAGCTCATGAATCATACCTCTGTCTGGAATGAATTGTGACAGGCGTTGATTGACGTACTCAGTACCATTATCAGATCTGAGTCTTTTAATACCCTTACCAAACTGAGTCTCAACCATGTGATGAAACCGAATAAATATCTCTGGTACTTCAGACTTGTCTTTCATCAAGTATATCCATGTTATTCGAGTACAATCGTCAATAAAAGAAACAAACCACCTTGCACCTGAAACACTGTGCACTTTAGAAGGGCCCCAAACATCAGAATGGATAAGAGAAAAAGGTTCCCTGCTTTTAATAGTGCTAGAAGGAAATGACACTCGATGGTGTTTTGCAAATTCACAAACATAACAATGAAAGGTCTCAACCGACTTATTGAGAAACAGAGAGGGGAACATAGACTTCAAAAGACTAAATGGTGGATGCCCCAGACGCTTGTGATGGAGCCAAATCATAGACTCTGTAGTAGAAGGATGACATGTCATTAATAACTGATTTTTGCTAGCATGGTCTGGAAGGAGATGATACAACCCATCCTGTTCATTAGCAACTCCAATTGTCTTCTTCGTGGTAAGATCCTGAATAACACAATGAGAAGGAAAAAATGTGATAGAACAATTCAAATCAGTTGTAAGTTTTTGAGTGGAGATAAGATTAGTAGAAAGCTGAGGAACATAAAGAACATTTTTAAGAAACAAGGAGGGTTGAATTTGAATGTTACCAGAACCAATAAATGATTTATGGGATCCATCAGCTACGGATATAGTATGACTACCAACAGTAGGATGATAAGAACAAAACAACTCAGTACGACAAGCATATGATCAGTTGCACCAGAATCCAAAATCCATGAGGTTTTAAAATCAGTGCAAGAAGCAAGAAGAGATATAGAATGTGTGCCCTTACCATATAAGATCGAAGAACTATCATGCTCGGCCATTCTTTAACAAAAAAAAAAGTTAACAACCAGCAATAAAATCAACCAAACAGAATATCAAATGACATCTGATCAGAAAAATAATCACAGATCCAGACATAAGACAAGAAGACGAGAAGAATGGTGGTGGTCCGTTCCAAAAACATGGCCGCACGCGCCTCCACGCGCCGGAGAAAGGAGCTGCGCGTGGGCTTCACTCACCGGAAAAGGGGCGGCGCGTGAGAGCGCGTGGAGGGGCTTCTCCGGCTGAGATTTTTCTGGTGTGGTCGTCCGGTGAGCGGGCACCTGTCTGTGGGTGGTCGCGGTTGAAAAGTCGCCGGAAAGTGGTCCAAACGGTGAAGACAGATCTGATTGGAGGCGGTCGGAGGTGTTTGGGTCGTTTGTAGCGGAGGAACAGTGCATAGAATGATAGAACGGAAGAAAAATTAGGTCAACAATGGTCCCCTTGGTCCAAAAGGTCCCCGGAAAAATTTTCCGGTGGCGGCTGATGGCGGCAAGAGGCAAAGAAATTAGGGTTTTGTTAAAAAAAGAAGATAATATGTGCGGAAGCAAAGCCCTCAGATCGAGAGCTCTGATACCAATTTGAAAAAGGGTATTCTAATATATTATAGAATTGTAAATAATCTGTACAAAGGGTTATCTATTTATAGAGAATACTTGACCTAATTTTGACCTAATGGGTTTGGCCCAATACAACAAATAAATGAGTAAATAATAACTAAATAATTATTATTTACAACACTAACTCAGAATCAATTCCTATTGTTCTTTTTTTTAAACTTATACTCAACCACACACACAAGGCAAAAGAAGAATAGATCGCTGAACCATGAAGAAAAGAGACCATCAATAAACATGTAGGAAATTCAAGAAGTTAATTTAACTACTAGTTCTTTAAATTTTCTTTCACTTTGACTTAGTCAACTTTTTAAATTAATATGATTGGTCCATTTTCAAACATATAAATTCAGCTATATCATGGATTAAAAGAAAGCATCCAATCGATCATATGGTAGAAAATATGACTAAGTTATCAAACTAGTCAATTTTGCCTATATACTTTGATTTTTCATATAATTTAGCATACCATTGTTTTATATTTGACTAGACTTTGACTTATTTTTATAAATTAATCTAAACATAATTAGATAAATCTAAAACAACTTCTAGTCATTAAAATTCATTAGAGAATTTAATTAAGCTATCAAAGTTAAGCTTAGGCCATTATTTTTCTTATTTGTAATTTAGTCCCTAAACTTTCACATATTTATACTCTGACCCCTAAACTTTATTAATAATCCTATTTAGGTCTAATTTATTTTACTTGGCATGAATTATATCATCACAATGTTTATCATGTCAATTCATTCAATTACTCAACAAAACTTGCATTAAAAGCTTACTTGATTCAAAATTAGTATAAACCATTAATCAACCTTATTATCATATTATAATTTCAAGATTTCTTAATAAGGGTTGTTATAAAAACAAAATTTTCCAATGCGGAAAAAACATAAACCATTTATGTTCCTTATGTGTTCATGCCCAGGATTTACCCCTTAAAACATGTGGGTTTAAAGTTCATACCTTTTTCCATTTGAAGGCGTCAAAGAAGATGACTCCCTCTATCGGTAATTCACACGGCTACCTCTTGGTTGCTTGTGAGAAACACTTTCTCCTTGAGTCCTCCTTTCCATGGAAACTTACTAGGCAGTGGCAAGGTGGAGACTTTCAAGTGTTTAGGTTATTTTTCTCAAGATTGTAATGTTGTCTTGAGGTTAGGTGAGAGGAGAAACAATGGAAGAAAAGATGAAGAGAGAGGGGCAGCCAAGACTAGGGTTCCTAGTCAAGAGAGGCGCTATTTTTTTCCTTGGAAGGAGAAGGGTGTTTCTTTGATGTTATGTATTTAGCATTTTTTACCATACTAATTGAATAACATTACTTAGGCTCATATCCATGAAAATATGGTGTATCTTCTTAGGATATTATTTAATCATGAAGTTAGACACCTCATGATTTGATTTCCAATTAAGAATATACTTGAATTCAAAATCCAAGCCTAATGGATCATATCCATTTATAATCTCTTACAATCTTCATCAAATCCCTTGATTATTGCAAAAGATGATTTTATTTAAATTCATAATTCAAATAAAATTGTAATAAAAAATCTCTATCCAATATCATAAGATATCAATTGGATAATTCAAAATTATCCTTAATAACCTAACCTCTTGAATTTAAAATTTGAATTTAAATTTCAAACTTAAATTTAAATCAAATTAAATTTATCCTAACTCGTAATTTAAATTTGAATTCAAATTCAAAATTTTAAAATTCAAATTTTAAATTAAAATTTTGAATTGCGCCAAAACTCTTTTTGGCCAAGTCAACTCTTTGACTTACTAGGACCCATGACCTAAGACCCTATTGGGCCTTCTAACATATTTGGGCTTGTTAATGGAGAAACCAATTTCACACTAATAGTAAAATGGGGTGCATGATACTATTGGGCTTGGAGGCCAACTCTAACCCAATTACATCTACAATCTTGAAAAACCCAATAACAATTATTGGTTCAAGCTAGCTAGATATAAGCAATCAAGAATACCCTTAGGTGGTGTTTGGTTTAGGTCTTTTCAACATTTTCCCATCTATATGAAGTAAGGTTTTTAGAAAGGCAACGTTTGTTTCAACAGATTTTCTTCAAATCCCCATCTATGTAATTTGCATAGTTTTCCCAACTTTGCCTTTGAAACCCACGTATCTGCACTGTTTAGAAAGCAAAATTGAGGGTGGTTTTTTATGAAAACTGGGTATGCTACTGTTGCTACACTTTTTGGACACCCATTTATACCCTCTGAAACCTGTTTGGGAAGCCTGTTCATCAGTAAGCTTGGCTGCAAAGCCTCTGAAACCATGTCTGTAGCTATAAACATAGGAAGCTTGGGCTTGCTCAATGCTGTCAAAACATTTAAACGACAATAATAAAAATCACTTATCTGAAATAATGGGTCATTAAGAAAATGCAAAAGAAAAGAAAAGTGATATTAACTATAACCTTCCACTGTGAACAACAGCAAGCATGTCATGGTTTTGCTTCAGAATATCATGTGGGTGTTCACCAGTTTTGCTTCCCATGTACACCACATAAACCTGCAATCAAATCCAGATTCTACAGTTTGCTTAATAAACCCAGAACCCAGAAATAACCATAACCAATATGCTATACAAAAAGGCTAATTTTTGAACTCGGTTGTACCATGCCAGAGAAACAAAACATTTAAACTCAGGGGTATTTTTGTCATTTCAGATTATTTTCCCATCTATATCTTACCTCCAACCAAACATACATTTCCTAAAAGTTACCTAATTTTCCCAGTAAAATTTTTCCCCACCTAACAACTTTTTTTTTTACATTTTCCTATCTATCTCACTTTCTTACCATTTCCCTAGTATTCAAAAAGTTTCTCCTCAACCAAACGCCCCCTTAGTGTGTGACCCATTAGGCCCAATTAATCACCGACATAAATAAACTTTGACTAATTAAACTTCTTTAACGGGCCCAATTTATCTAATGACCACATAAGACACTAGCAATGCTCCGCGGCCCCAGAACTAATTGAGTTGATCAAATGATCTACCTTTCTTATTTGGATATCATGCCGGCATCATCCCTTACATTTAGTCGAGAGTAAGGATAAATTATCATCTCTCTTGATTGACTAAATATAGCATTTCACAGAACTAGGAATCTTCTTCTAATGACTCTAAGACAGATCATGACTCCTCATGATCTCTTATTATGCATATATTCCCGAGTCAATTAGAAATCATCCAAGCCCTATCGGTTTTGTGAACGACTAATCCCTTGCAGAGGATTATGAGTCCTATCGCCAAGTCCATCTACACTCATGTATTCAAGTTATACCTAAGAGTACACTGTTCTTCCTATTTTTTAGGCGGATATAGTTGTACAGTCAAAGTATAACCCTAGGACATAGCGTTCGATGACATCCTCAAGTCTAGGACGATCCACACTACCAAACGATGAGAGACTTTACAAATGCAATGATACTCTCAACAATGAATCCTTGTGGAGTCTCTCAGAGGGTCAATTCAGTGCCATATGTTCCCTAACAGATCCATCCACGACATCAGCTAAGGCATCACCATGCTTGTATTCCATGAGGTCCCTACCTTGTATCTCCATGCAAGTAAAAGATGTCGTACTAGTCTTATTGAGATCGCTAATGTCCTTTCATTGTGATTCAAGACTAGGAACAAGCTTTAGGCATTAGACATGTAGTGTCCTCGAGTCCTCATGATCATGATCCTTATCATATATCCTCAAGTAAACACCTGTTCTATCCCTAGGGCCTTTATCTTTAAACGCATATTAACCATAAAATATAGGCGAGACATAAATATTATAAAGATAAATTATGCTCAAATATATAAATCATGAAATATCAAAATAGTACAAGGTGTTCATCTAACAAAATAGATTGTCTCTAGGACACCTACATACTAACAAGTAGGTACGTGGTAGTTTACTTTGATGACATTCTTATTTATAGTCAAGACTTAAGAGATCACATTGACCATCTTAAGTCTATTTTGCAAGTGCTGAGTGTAACATCCTGTGTGCACCCGGTGCATTAAACATACCTATGGTAATAGCGTGGCTAAATAAATGCGGAAGCTAACTTTTTCCAATTATGAAACCATTCATTATTAACTAAGTGGATTTACTTATTCCTTTTCAAAATATAGTCTGTATGTAAATTGCAATAAATAACTATAATGAATAACATCATCAAATATATATGTATCTAGTCATAGAACTATGACACGTAGGCTGGACAATATCTTGATACAAATATACAGCTCAAGTCTGAAACAAACATAACTGATACCAATGTGGCATGGACAACTCTCATGCTCACCAAATATAATAACAAAACACACTTCTGCCTCAAATACATTAGCCATCAAATAACAAGGCATAATGTAATCCAATTATATCAAATAAGCAACATGCATAAATCAGCTCAACTCCGGCCTCCTGTCACCAGAGGTCTCAACCTCAGAGGTACCTGTACCTGAAAATGTGCCCCACACGGGATGAGATCTCTAAAAAGAAATCTCAGTAAGACAAGGGGTCCTCAAGGATATCTCCACCCCAAGCTCACTTACATGTGCAATATAAGTGAGCTTGGGGTGTACCCGACGTATTAAAAATACATATGGCAATAGCGCAGCTAAATAAAATGCGGAAGCTAACTTTTTCTTTTCAATTATGACGTCATCATTATTAACCAAGTTGATTACTTAATCCATTTTCAAAATAATGCCTGTATGTAAATTGCAATAAATAACTAACGGAATAACCTCATATGTAGATGCGTATCTAGTCACGGAGCTACAACACGTAGACCGGACAATAATCCTGATACATTGTACAACTCAAGTCTAAATAAACATAGTCAAAACAATGTGACATGGACAACCCCCATGCCCACCAAATACGGCAACAAGCCAAACCAAGTCTCAACTCAAATAACATGATAATAAAATAAAGCATAATCACTAATCATGCATATTAGCAGTCAACAAGCATAATCAACTCACCTTCGGCCTCCTGTCGCCAGAGGTATCAACCCCCGAGGTATCTGAACCTGAAAATGTGCCCCAACACAGGGTGAGATCTCTAAAAAGAAATCTCAGTAAGGCAAGAGGTCCTCAAGGATCCCTCCACCCCAAGCTCAATTACATGTGCAATACAATTTTAAAAGCAGTATAATAGTATAAGTTCCAAATCCGTGCAATGCAGCATATAATCATGTCATGTGTGTCAGAATCCTACTGGAGTACAAGGAATTACAAGGAATTACATACGTCTACAACCTAGAGTACAAGGAACCGCTTGTACCTCACCCACAAAATCATCATCTTGTATGTCTCCATATAATCAGGCTTACCGTCTAGGTGGAACACCACATACATGTCATACGACACTTGCACTTAACAACTCAATAGCATTTCAATAATCATCATTTCATGAAAACACATCATGCATATAAACCATCCCTCCATGAGGTATGGTGGAACCAACAATAGGCAAAATCGAGGACACAAAAGCTTACCTTGCAAGCTAACAATCCCAAGTCAAAGCTCCACACTAACCCAAGGTCCACACACAACGCAAATCATGATCTGTTTAGATCAACAATCATATCAACATTCATAATCTAAAAGTTCATGACACAACGACAACGCTTCCTTTTTCGTTTCATACCATTAGGCTTCTCCCAAAGCCATAAGCCTTAATCTAGGTGATTCTAACTTAATTCGATTATTACAGAGGCTCATATTAACCAACCATGGGGTCTTTAACCAACCCACGCTACTGTTTGTACATAACAAGTCCATCCACGAATTCTCCCAGAATATCCGGATATTTCACGGGGCCATATCCGGATATCCATATCCAGATATCATATCCGGATATCTCTAACCCCATATCCGGATATCAATATCCGGATATCATATTCGGATATTTCGCGACAGAATGCAGTTTCTGCATTTCATGAAGATATCCCTCCAAGGTTTCATTTTTAAGGGTTCCATATGTTCAATCATGCGCTTTTAAGTGTATTATACCTTACCAACCCTTAAGTTATCAAGTTTCACTTGTTACATGCATCAAGAGTTAACCTTTAACGTAGAAAATATAACACCTCACATTTCTAAAACATATATTAATATATTAAATAAGGATTAAAGGGAAGGATTAGCGAAAATCCTGAAGATTAGGTCAAAATATAAAAAAAAGGGTAAAACGGTAATTAGCCAAACACGTAAAGAAGATAAAATTGAGTAGGAGGTCTCAAATGATAATCAGAACGAAAAATTGAGTGATTAGGCAAGTTTTTGAGAATTTGGTGAATAGTGTTTTTACTGGGTAAAAATATCGCGGAACAGTTGCACCGTAAAGCAAGCCGGTTGAATTTTGAGCTCTAGGTTTGGATATAAGTTAAAAATGGTATGTAGGACTAGGAAATATGATTTCCGGTGAAAATTGATGGAAATTAGTAAGTTTGGGGAAGCGTGCCCACGGCGCGCGTAGCAGCTTAAAACTGCAATTTCTCTAAACGACCGGAAAACTCCGGATTCATCTGATCAAGGGCAATTAGAAGGCAATGGTTAATGTTAAAAATTATAGTTTCTAAATAGGTTATGAAATTATGGACGTTTAGTGGAATAGGCTAGAATTTTGAATTAGTTTGAAATCGCGTGAGGTGGCGGTGGGGCCCACCTCACTTAAGTCACTTGAGTCACTTGAGTCACTTAATTCCACTTGTCATGGCACTATTCATCATCACTAACACTCCCTCTCTCTCTCTCACAAACACAAGCTCCCCCCCTCCATGGCCTAACTCCTTTTGAATTTTCTTTCTCTTCTAACTTCATCAAAACACAACCAAATCAAGTAAAGTTTGTCATGAAATTTGTTGGAAATCACCATCCAAACACAACCATGGTAGTCTTGAGCCATAAAACTCCCTAGATTTTAATAAACCCCCCAAACCCGTGGCCTACATGCTTAGATTTGCACTCATGGAGTTGTTTGGTTCTCCAATGGTTTAGTATGTGGTGGAGGAGTCTTAGGCCAAGCTTTTGAATAAGTTTCAACACATTCTATTGGTTGGATTAATTGATTTAATTTCATGAACCCTAGAGTCATTTTGCATGAATTGATGTAGTTAGAGAGCTCAAATGGAAATTGTGTATTAGATAAATATGTCGTAGAATGATGTTTTAGAGGGATAAATGCAATAAAAATTGTTGATGAAATGTTTGGTAACTTAGGCAAGATTCATGGTGGAAATTCAAGACTTTGTATTTGGGATGTTGGTAGGATTGTGTAATTGAGTTGTTGAGTAATTGTATGGATGGATTACGGTATTGTATGATGTTTGGAAATGTTGAATTGAATTGGATAACCATTGGTAGGTGGCCATGGAGATTTCGGCCAAAGAGAGGAAAATTGGGGGTTTTATATTGTGAAATTGTGTGGTTGATATGTTGGGTTGTTAAATGATATTTTGAGGTGTTGTGAGGTGTATGTGTGCATGGAAAATAAATGGAAAAATAAATGGTTTGTGTGGAATTGGTAATTGGACCTAGAGTGGAATAAATGGCAAAATGATGCTAGGATGGTGTAAAATGATGCTAGGATGGTGTAAAATGGAAAGTGACACCTAAAATGGTGTTGGGGTAGCATTATGATGCTAAGGAAAAATAAAAAAGAAAATGTAAGAAAATATTTTGAAAATTAACACATGTTGGGCCGAACCTACCATGTGTAGGGGAGGAAATTTGATGTTTTGTAACTTTGGTGGATTCACTGTGTATTGATGATCCGTATATGGTCATTGTAGGTTGCCTCCCACGAATTTGAACCCTGAACTGTGAGCTCGGTGGGTTGCCCTTGGTCCCGGACCAAAAGGGATTGTGGTAAGTATTTTGGAACCATGCATATGTGCTTGATAATTTACATGTGTTGGTGAATGGAAAGTAAATTGGGAATGTCCTTTGTGTAGGCATTTCTGTTATACCTAGCTTGGGGATTTATTGCTTTGGAGCTATGAGAATGTGATCATACAGGTAATCCCTTGGTACTGGAGTTTGATCCCCTTGTGTGTTCCACTATGCCCGTTGAGGGTGATGGTAGGAAATGTATGTGAATAATATAGGATAACATGATCATGCATATTGTATGTGTTGCTATACATAGGATGTACCGTGTCTCTAGCTAGTGGATTGTTTGCCTTCGGATGTTACAGACTTCCACTGGATAGGTCTCCGTGAGGGAGTTTCAGTTGACCTGGGGTCGTGGTGTGTGATCCGTAGAGGAGCATACTAAGAAGTCTCGGGTGGTTATGGATGGAGGGTACCTTGGTTGATGTTCTGGGAACACTCCTTGGTTTGAAACCCGTAGGCTATATGCCGATGCCAATAGGCTGGACGTTGCGTGGCTTTGGCATTGACCATTCCAGCTTCGTCGTATTTTGTTTCCCTATGCTTCCCTACTTCACTAAATCCCTTGCTTTATGCCGTTTTCAGATGTTATGTTATATTGTTTATATGCATCGAAGTGAGCAATGGGGTGGAGTATTCTCCAGAACCTCTGGGTTACTGAGATATATCTGTATATCTCACCCCGCTATGGGGACTTTATTTCAGGTGGTAGCAGTGGTGTCGGGGAGGCGGGCAAGAAGCCCGTAGGTTGAGCATGAGGATTCTGCTTATTTTGTATTTTGGTGGCCATTGGGCCTAGGCTAGACTTAGGATATGAACACTATGTTTAGATAGACCATTCATATTGTCATTTTGTTCATGTCTCTTTTGGCTAAGTTTAGTGGTTAATTATTATGTTTTATTTGGAAGTTATGGGTTGTAATTTGTAATATGTCATTTGGAGGAGTTGTAAATTGTATATGAAGACTTGATGTAATATGGAAGTATATGTATATGATGAAAGGGAAATAGGTCTATTCTAGGATTGATTTATGTTTTAGGTTGCAAAGAGCATGCAAATGAATATTGTGATTGAAATTAATTAACTTGATAAGGTAAGCATGAATTATGCATAATGATTAAATTGGATATAAACTGTGAAGGATTATAAGAGCACCAAGGCATTGCTGATTCTTGTGTGCCACCCAATGATTATTAGGTACAAATTGAGGTTAGAGAACACATTTGCAAATATGGGAGATATTGGAAAAACAAAGGAAACTCTGACGAAATTTCTAGAATTTCGGTGAATTTTGGGAGAGCATATCTCCCTCCACAGAGGTACGATAGGGACATTACATACGCCATTTTAAAGCTTGAGATGTCCTCTATCTTGTGTTAAAATTTGAGAAAATTATGGGTTTCATGTCGGCCTGTAGAAGGCAGAGAGCACGGACTGCTCATATGGCCATTGCACTTATGACTCGTGTGATGGCTTCTTAGAAAGGTAATTAAGTCTAGAATAACATAATAAAAGATGGGAGGCTTGTAGAATGCAGTTTCTCTGCAGTAATTAAAAGACCGAACCATGTTCGGATAGGTAGAAAACGTAAAAGTGAGATTTAAGCTAAGTGGGTTTATAGGAACTCCTTAGTGACTTGAGAGAAGTGTTTTATGATATGTAAGTAGTTTATAATACTATTCTGCGAAGATTTTATAGTTACGGTCACAACTTTTATTTATTACGCTTTTTATTGTTTTAAATGCTCGTGTAATAAACGGAAAAAGTTTACTCTCATTTTTTTAAATGAATTGTTGTGATTGTAACTGCGCTTAATATCATAATTGATGGGACATAAATTCGTTCCCATCTAAGCCCATGTTGATGGAAAAATACCATACGTTCCCTCATCTGATGAGCAACTTCAGCATGAAAATCACTTGTTTTACACATTTGTGACAAAAACACAGTGGGGGAACGGATGGTAACGTATTCCTTTAAAATATGTTAAAAGGGGAACAGACTGAGACGCATTTAATGCACCTTCTCCATTCATTTAATGCTTCTGTACACTTTGCAGGTAACGTAGAGTTAAAGACTTCTAAAAAGCAAGGCGGTGCACCAACTGAGCAGCTGGAAACGTGAAGAGCAGAGAATCAAGAGTTCTCATTGGCTGAAAACAGAAGCAAAACATGGGAAGGTCTGCAAACAACGGCTAATCATCACCAAACCCTGTTCCATTCAACAATTCACGCAAGCTTCACACTCTACTGCCACCGTCCCGTCCCCTCATTCAAGCAACTAGCTCCAAGGGAATTACAGTCTTGTCATTCCTCTTCCAGCTATAAATAGGACCTCCCTTACACAAAAACATCATCGAATTCTGGAGGGTTTGCAGTCCGAAAGGAAGAGATCACTTAATAGTTAGTAACTTAGTTTAATTATCAGTTGTAATTATAGTTAAGCGACAACCCCTCTTCCCTTCTCTGTAAACAACCATCAAGACTCCTCACGAGCAAATACCCATCTTTCTCCATTTTCTGTTTCTTTTTGTAAACTGTCTTTTAAATTAATATAAGTGTTTTTCTCTTCGTTCCAATCGTTATCTCTTGACTGAATCTCGGGTCTATGTGATCTCAGTTGAGAATAATTATGTTTAAACTATCAGCCATGAGCTGAACTATCTGTGGAACGGGTAAACTATGAAACTCTTAAAGAACTGTTTTCAAAACTCTTGACTGAAGCTTTTTGTATTTCTTTGGCTTAGTAAGCTATATTCATTGTGCGCCAATAGAAATTGGGTACATACTGAGAAAGGAACTTCCATAAGGAAGAGATTTCAGACAGCTTAGCCATTGGGGGGAAGGTAGATGTCATGGCAAAAACGCTACTGGTCACCTTAGGAATAAGGGGCCAACTCGTCCATTTTAAGGTTCTGAACTAAGTACCTGTTGGAGTCAAGGGAGCCATAGAAATATGGAAACTTGTGAGCCATCTAGACCATGAGCTAAGGAATCAGAGTTGGCAGGCAAAGAAACTGGGACAAAGCCAAAAGGTGCTAAGTCTTGAGCAGAGAAAACAACCCCTTTAAGAGGGAAGCAGTGAATCTGTTCCTTCTGTTAAACTGTTTTAACCACCACCTTGTTGTCTCCTGATTAAAGTTATTTCTGTTTTAGTAATTTTATTTTATTTTATTTAGTACTTATAAACACTCCAATGACTGTTATCTCACCTTCTTCTAAACAGGAAGGATCACATACATAACGCAGCAAGCAACTGTTTGACATCAGGTTGAACCTACTGTTCCTGAGGAACGTTGTCAAGAGAGTAGGAACGTTTGACCAGACAGTTCATTTACTAACTTTTCTTCTCATTTTCACTCTTTATAAACAGTGATAAAACAATAATTAGCACTCTATCCTTGTGGGAACGATAATTTGAGCATTAATACTCCCTTTATTACTTGATGCGTGCACTTGCGCACTTGGGTTGGAACTGAGGGACGAATCTGTGTTCTGCAAGAACAGAAGAACGTCCCCTATCAGAACTTATATTTTTCCACCATCAGCAAACCACCCAACAAGTTTTTGGCGCCATTGCTGTGGATAGAAACACTAACTGTTGTTCTTATCATTGTTTTCTAACACATATACTGTATATCTGACTTTACTTTTATATTTTTTTCTCTTTATCACTGAATCTGCTGTGCATATATATACCCTGTGCTATTGGTTTATGAGTGAAGAGTTTGAAATAGACTCTAACCACTCCATTGAAGTACCTGAGTTTCTCTTTGATCCTGAGCCAGAACGCACACTCCATAGGAGAAGAAGGAACCTCAGGGAAAGATTTCCTGAAAACATGGCTGATCACAATAATAACAATGAAGAGGTTCCCCCTGAACAGAACTTCAGAATTTTGGCTGCTCTTTTCAGGAACAGACCAGATAGCGGAGTAATCCTTCCCCCTGTAGCACCAAATTTTGAACTAAAACCTATCATGTTCCACATGATTAGGGAAGCAGGGGTCTTAAATGGACTCCCTGCAGAAGATCCTTACACACACCTCACAACATTCCAAGATATTTGTGATAATTTTAAAGTCGAGGGTGTAACAGAGGAGAGCATGAGAATGAGGTTGTTCCGTCACTCCTTGGGTTTAAAAGCTAAAACATGGATGAAAACTCTCACCCTTGGATCAATCCACACATGGGAAGAACTCTCTAACAAGTTCATAGAGAGGTTTCTCCCAATGTCTCGACAAGAGAATGTTAGAGCTGAAATCTCTAACTTCAGAATGTTTTATGGAGAAAATCTCTATGAAGCATGGGAGAGATACAAGGACATCATAAGAAAATGTCCAAACCATGGGGTTGAGAGTTGGGGAGTGCTACAATCTTTCTATAAAGGACTTGACCATACTTCTCAATCTCACCTAGATTTTGCTGCAGGAGGATATTTCTTTACAGGAACACTTGAATCAAGATACGAAATCATAGAAGGGACTGCTGAAAGATGTCTCCAATGGCCAATAGACAGAGTTGAGGAAGCCAGACATGCTAGAACTGGATAAACAAACAGCCAGGGAAGCCCAGCTGGCATCACTCATGAATGAAGTGAAGAACCTGAAAGCTGACCAAGCAACACCAAGGATGGAAGTCTTACAACTCACAGCAACTGAAACAGAACTATGCTCAGCCTGTGGTGACCTTCATGACTCAACAGACTGCCCATCCACTGCATTGGTGTGTTATGCAGAAAATTTTGGCAATAGGAACTTCACCAGAGACAATCAACAAGCACGACAAAATACACATTCAAGCCCTGGAGGAACTATCATTAAGGATCAGAACCACAACACCCAATGGAGGCCACCCATTAACCAGAGACCATTCAACAACAATCAGCAGCAGTATCAGCAAGGTAGCAGCAGTGGAACGTTTGAACAAAGAAGAAACAACTACGTTCCGTTCCACAGAGATGACCAACGCATGAACACCCTGGAAAATTATGTCAAGGAATATGTCACCAGGAATGATGCAGTGTTCAGGAACATTGAGTCCCATCTGGGGCAGATTGCTGCCAACCTTCAAACTAGAACATCAGGATCACTATCAGGGGACACTGAGGTCCCCTCAACCAATTCTGAAACCCCTTGAAAGGTAAGTACCATGTCTAGCTAAAGACATTAAAATAAGCGTTGACTGAGAGGCAACCCAGTAGATACATTTTCTCTCTAACAAAGAGCAAAGTTTTGGGGTGGTTATCCATAACCACATAGCTCCCAAAAAGGAGGGAACGTCTGATGTTCCTCTCCAAAAAGTCCAAATAAAGTACGTTCCGTTCCAGGAACGTAGTTTTGGGGTGGTCCCTGACCACACAATCCCAAAATAAATAAATAAAATAAAATAAATATATATATATATATATATAGATATAATTATATGTTTTGTTACAGGTTCATTTAGATTTATTAAATAATAGGTGATAGGTTAGTATGTCCCCTTTTCCTTACTTAGTACTCACTATTGCATGTTTTCCTATTATTTATTTCAGTTAGTTATTTATTTATTAGTTAGGAAAAGACAAAGGGAACATTCCCTGGGTTAGGAGATAAGAGTGACTGGGACACCTGTCCCTGCTGAGTCACTTAAAAAGATACGCAGCCATATCCAATTTGCATTCATTGCAATTCTTGGAAACGCGCGCAGAAAAAACAACCGTCTCCTCAACCATTAAGCCAACTGCACCCTTTCCTTTTCCCTCTCTCCCACGTCTTGACCTAAATCGTTCCATCTTCTCTCACTCATCCCATCAGTAACTGGTCACCTACTGCTGACCACTCGTTCTGTAACGTCCCCATTCCACTACCTCTTCAACCTCCTCTCCTTAACCTCCACGTCCCAGAAACCTTTCATTTTTGCCCCCACAGTCTATTTAAACTCGGTCTCTGATTTCTTCAAGTTCTACTACTTCCATTCAACTCAGAACCCTTTTATCCCTCCTGCATTTGTGCCCTAACTCCCTTTCTGAACAAAATGACTAAGCTTTCATTTAAAGTGACCCCTGTAGCCAACCGCGGCGAAGAACCAGAGCTCGCTGAACCCACCATCATTCTGTACCCAGGAAGGAACATTTCTCTGCATCGGGACAGAGTGGTTCTGCCTCCATTTGTGAAGAAATCACTGGACATACTTCGGTGGTTGCTTTTCGCCACTGATGACCGTGAGTTGAACTTGAACTGGGTGGGAGAATTCCTATACCAGACGAGGAGGCTGCCCGAAGATGAGGCACCTGATGTGGTCCCAGTGAGGGGAAAACAAGTATCATTTTCCCCCGCTGATGTCCAGGAAGTACTCCACCTTCCCTCCGTCACCAACTGTCCATACCAGGAGTATTTGGATAGTAGGGAGGTGTACAAATTTTAGAAGGATCTAAAGCAGACAGTAGTCGTGGACAATCCTAACTACTACAAAGGGTCTCTCTGCAAGGGGAGCATAAAGGACATAGCCAGATTCTGGGCACTGTTTGCCAACTCCAACATCACCCCCACCTCTCATGAAGCCTCTGCTAGCTGGGGACTTCAAGTTCAAATTTACTGCATCATGAAGCACATCCATTTTGATGCAGTAACCCTCATCTACAACAGCTTGCAGAGGGACATAAGGAAGACTAAGGTCTTCCTCCCCTGCCTCATCATCAAACTCTGCAGGAGAGCTGGTGTAGAGGAACACCCAGATGACACCATGAAGGTGGCATCTATCATTGATGCTAAGACCTGGAACGGTCTTAAAAGCACCTACATTGACACCATCC
This sequence comes from Gastrolobium bilobum, assembly GCF_033153095.1. Classification (NCBI taxonomy): domain Eukaryota; kingdom Viridiplantae; phylum Streptophyta; class Magnoliopsida; order Fabales; family Fabaceae; genus Gastrolobium; species Gastrolobium bilobum. Next base: position 276 of record NW_026895670.1, on the reverse strand, counting down.
AACCTATTCCTGCCAATCTCAAACGTTTCCCCACCAGAGATAATGAAGAGGAAACATATGTGGCCTCACTGAAGAAGACCACCCCTACAAAATCCTCTTCCTCTGGCCACGTTTCGGCTAGAAGAACCATCCCTCCTCCTACCAAGGTGAAGAAGGATGCCCCTGTTGCTACTGATGGCAAGCAGGGCAAGAAGAAATCTCCTGCCAAACCTCCCCCAAGAAAGGGGAAACATTCAAGTCAGAGGATAAAGAGGGTCCTCAACAACAATAGGACAG